>NC_091128.1:126681821-126796821 GCF_040183065.1 Periplaneta americana | reverse complement strand
GAGGTGCAGTAGTGCAATTTTTCTCGGTTGCAGTTATTTCAATATCTGTGAACCGAAACTGCTTCCGCAGCATAATTCAGGGAATTCAAGATGACAGCTTGTTAATTATGTACCAAATAAGCTTTCCGAGTGTCCAAAAGGTGCAATAGTACCTAAAATTTTACATTTTCCCCCCATAAGATTTTGTCTAAATGCATCCCCCTGTAAGGGACACTTCTGCTCATACCAACGTAAACAGAGTTTGTACACAAAACAAATGTACTAAGTGTAACTACTGTATAAAATTTCATAAAAATCTGTTAGATAGGACAAAAGTTACTAATTTTGTCCAATTGCGCCCCCCTATAAGAGGTAGTTACACTTAGACCAACGTAATGAGAGTTTGTATACAAAACATACATGCTACCTGTAACTACTTTGTAAATATTCATAAAAATCTGTTAAATAGGAGAAAAGTTACTAATTTTGTCTAATTGTGCCCCCTAAAAGGGGTAGTTCTCCTTATACCAACGTAATCAGAGCTTGTATACAAAACATGTATGTTCCTTGTAACTGTTTTGTAAAATTTCATACAAATTTATCAAATAGGAGAAAAGTTACTAATTTTGTTTAATTGCGCTCCCCTATAAGGGGTAGTTCCCGTTATACCAACGTAAAGAGAGCTTGTATACAACACATACATGCTACCTGTAACTACTTTGTAAAATTTCGTAAAAATCTGTTAAATAGGAGAAAAGTTACTAATTTTGTCTAATTGGGCCCCCTATAAGGGGTAGTTCCCCTTATACGAACGTAATCAGAGCTTGTATACAAAACATATATGCTACTTGTAACTGCTCTGTAAAATTTCATAAAAATCTGTTAGATAGGAGAAAAGTTACTAATTTTGTCTAATTGCGTCCCCACTATAAGGGGTGGTTCCCCTTATATCAACGTAACGAGAGCTTGTATATAAAACATATATACTACCTGTAACTGCTGTGTGAAATTTCATAAAATCTGTTAAATATGGAAAAGTTACTAATTTTGTCTAATTGCGCCCCCTATAAGAGGTAGTTCCCCTTATACGAACGTAATCAGAGCTTGTATACAAAACATATATGCTACTTTAACTGTTTTGTAAAATTTCATAAAAATCTGTCAGATAGGAGAAAAGTTTCTAATTTTGTCTAAATTCGCCCCCCTATAAGGGGTAGTTCCACTTATACCAACGTAACGAGAGCTTGCATACAAAACATATATGCTACCTGCAACTACTGTGTTAAAATTTCATAAAAATCTGTTAGGTAGCTGCAAAGTTATTAATATGTCCCGCTAAATTTGCATTCTAGACCACTGTGCGGCGTTTCAATTTCTGGAAGCAGTAATGTATCGTATTTTGAGGTCTCTCGTGGTCCCCTCTACGAATTCATTTCTCTTGTCATCGCTAAGTCTTCGTCCATTCAACGGGTATTTAAATCTGGAAATACAAAGGCCAGGTTAGGGAAACAGGGAGGGTGAGGGAGCACAATCATTTTCTGTTATACTGAAAATTAGCGAATCAACAGGAATGTCTTTTTATACTAGGCTAGATACTATAAAAGAAATTAGACTCACTTCATGGCACTTAAGATTATGATGATGCTGATAATGATGATTATACAGGGTGATCATTTTATTTTTACTAACATTTCTAATATTAACCTGGCTATACCTTTGGTTTAACGGTTGAGAACCGGAAACAGAGTTTGCTACCCCCTTCCACGACTGGAGTTCGATGATATTGAAAAAAATACAAACAAATCACTCTACTAGGTATAGGTAGGAAGAAAAGTAGTTCATCCATTTACGTAAACTAGGAACTATCGCGATTTTGAGTTTGATAATTTTTATTAGGCTTTTGTTCAATCAAAATACAGTACTGTATTAACAATAAGTGTTCTTACTCATGAGCTGAGCTATCCATTCGGACGTATTCATTATGCATTGTATATTATACTGTCTACAGCACATTGGGGTACAATATAGAGAATGAAGTTAAATTGAAAAATGATCATAATATGGATATTTAAACACATTTTTAAAAATGGTGGCCGTTCATTTCGACACAGGCTTCAATTCTTTTGTGCACATTACTCACTATATACTATTCATTCATTCATTCATTCATTCATTCATTCATTTATTTTATTCCATAGATCTTACATGAGCAATGAAGCTTTAAGTTGTGGAACAAGTCAACATTTTACAATATTACAATTACAATTTTTACAAATTTTTATAGTTTTACAATTTAGTAATTTTCTACAATTTTTTTTACATTTTTTTTCTTACATTTTGGCGAGATGTAGTGAGATGAGATGAGGTCCGAGGATTCGCCAAAATATTACCCGGCATTTGCCTCTTGGTGGGGGAAACCTCGGAAAAACCCAACCAGGTAATCAAATCAAAGGGGGGTAATCAAATCAAAGCGGTTGATGCCAAGGACTCGCCATAGACTCGCCATAGACCATCCGGCTTCAGTCCCACGGCTGGGGAAAACCTCGGAAGAAACCAAAGACCAAAGGGGGATCCAACCCAAGCCCGAACGCAGCTCCGGATCAGCAGCCCAGCGAGTCTGCCGACTGAGCTACATCGATGGTTCTACTAAAAGCATACAATACATAGCCAATCAGATTATTAAATTTACAAACGCAAACGATCATTCATAAGTTGAGCTATATGTATAATACAAAACAAGTTAATTAAATTTAAGGCATAAACAATTCAACCAGTTGTGATATACAGAAATTGATAATACATATCATGCAAACTACTTCAAATTACAAACACAAACAATTTATTGTACCTAATTCCAATTATCAGTTCGTCCTTCGTACTAGTAACTCATGTTGAAATAATTCTGTACCTACTCTACAAAAGAGTACTTTTTGTACTGTAAATTCAATCTTCACTTCTGCTCGATCCGAAAAGATAAAATTACTCAGACGTGATATCTACTGTCCGTCAAAGTAGTTTTGTCGCAGGGTCTTAGAAAGGGGGGAAATCACGTGATAGTTCATTACTTAACGAGGCCCTTTTAATTTAAGTTATTTTAAACAGTTGTATAATACTCGTATTACGTACATGTCCAATTCCTAATAGAAATTCATGTTGTCAGAAAAGAATTAAGACAGCCCAGCCACTAGCGTTTACAGAGGGGCGAGCAGAAGCGGGTGAGGAAACCGTGATGCGACGTAGGCAAACGGACGACAGTACCTGTGCGAAAATATGATTCAATATTGAAAGATCTTTCGTCACTGGAAAACGCGAACATATTTCTAGAATGTATTCTACTCACTACCTCAATAGTGTTTACTATGACCGTAAGGCGACTTTGACTGCATACGCGGCATTGGTTCTGTGTGGAGGACGATTGGAATTTACTAGTAGAGGGGGTGGGAGTGAAGTACATTCAAAAACTCAGGTACAATAAAAATTGAAATTGACTCGTTCGCTCTTAGTATTGTGATGCTTATCAATCAACACAAGACGTTCACAACGAACACCATTCTTGCTTACGTATTCACCGTGATGCAAGTCTGCTATAGGAGGAGAGGCAAAATCTGTCCCGTGACCTTATCATTAGGGACGACTCTTTGTCCCAGTTCGCCACGAGGTTCACTGGTACTGGTGTATAGAGTACCTGTGTTTACTAGTTGATACGAGCACTCCAGCGACAGCACGCGACTGTTTGCTGGTATAGATCGGCGGAACGAAAATGCAACGTTTCTACAGGTTACCACTGCCATATAGTATGTATGCGCGTAGCATATGCCTTGATTAGTTACATGTTTATAATAATACTCACACATATTTACAACACAATAGCAGCAAAGGTTTGAATCCTAAACAAATCAAACGTACGTTCGTTCTCCGGCGCAGCACACACAGGTTGCCCTTTCCTGCCACAGTACAATACCTTCGAACCCATGGCCTTCGTGACATCAATATAGGCGAGCAACAACCAACGTAAAACCCGTCCATGCTGGGATAAAGTGTCGTCCCTGCTTATCACGCGCAGTGGCTGTAGGCCTATCACTAATGGGAATGGAGTGGAAAATGAGGTTTTAGTTTCAGTTGAATTTCCGTGTCTGAAGATTCGTCTAATATTAACCAAACGACTGCCTCCGTGGTCTGTTGGTCAGCATGCTGGCTTCCAGATCAGGAGGTCCCGGGTTCGATTCCCGGGCTCGGCGCTCAGGTGAATTTTTCTTGAAGAAGAATTCCCTGGGTGTCTAGAGTCTG
The DNA here is from genome assembly GCF_040183065.1 of Periplaneta americana. Classification (NCBI taxonomy): domain Eukaryota; kingdom Metazoa; phylum Arthropoda; class Insecta; order Blattodea; family Blattidae; genus Periplaneta; species Periplaneta americana. The sequence continues at coordinate 126,792,555 of NC_091128.1, read as the reverse complement.
GAAATTTGTATGAATGTGAGAGTGATTGTGAGTGTGCCGGGTTAATATTAATTAACCAATCATCACAAATATAAAAATAGATCAGGACTGTCGCTGGGCAGTAACCTGAACACACGTTTCAGCGTCACATTGTTGACAAGTAACTCCATCTGTTAGCACAACCATAAAGCATCTAGTAGATGCTATAGAGTTACCAACAACGAAAAAAAAATATATATATTAACCAAAGTGAAACAAACTTTGTTTCTGATCTTCTAATCCTTCGCCTCCCGCGCATAGCTCACATGCCATGTCTCGCCTCTCGATGTATACTTCAAGTAAGTATAGAACGAAAACAAGAAAAGGGTCATACACGTACTCCCAATGGTAGAAATATGAAATAAATATGATTATATTTTTCTTTGACCTGAATCTTAAACAGATCCCTTGGATTTGTGGCCTGAATCACAGAAGAAAACGACAATGTACTTGCCTCAATTTTAAATTGATTATCATCTAAATTCGCGGCAGCAATGCCGGTCGCTACAAAGCCACTCTGGGAGTTGGTCCCCGCAGCAGGCTTTGTGTTGTGATATCTCAGTAAACTAAAGCATATACGAGGATGTTTGTATTCAGGTGATGGCAGTCATATATTTAAAACTGAAACGACCCGCTGCAGTAACAAGTCGTCCCTGGGTCACATATTAAAGTAAAGTTTTGCTCGGCGTAGCGTCCCGGTTACCTTGTTCGCTCTTCACGCTTCATGGATATATGGTACAACGTTCGTAAAAGTAAATGTGGATTTAACATATTTTTATTTCTGTGAATCATGCAGTATTCACACGAGATTTTAAAGCTAACACTGGTTTTCAGCTACAGAGTCCCACATTTCTGACTCGCTGAGATAAAAATGGAGAAAAATTGTCTGATTTTTATAAATACACGTTAGTACGCCCCACAAGCATAATCTACGTTCCACATCGCAGAACTTTAGATGTGGCTCAAGGCTTTTTTAGTAAAGAAGAGCAGGTGTTTAAATAACTTAAAATCCTGCTCTAACAACAGAAAATAAATCATAAGTTCTCAGTACATTCGCACACCGCTGATCTTCGTTGTAAGAGGATTCCACGAGTATTTTCGGAATTATTCAAAGCTGAAATAAGTCTGTTAAAACATGCAAACGGAACTGTTTATTTTTTAATGTACCTTTTTCATTGTACTAGCTACAAAATGCAGTGTTGTGTTACAAAACACCGATTCCTATTTATCTGACTACATGCATTTTAACAAAAAATTAGTAGGAGCATTTTCATAGTCAATATCTGTAAATGATTAATTCGAGAACCTCTTTCACTGAAAAAAAAAAATACTAAAAGAGTACCATTATTTAGAAAAGGACAAAGGAACTAATTTTCCAAACTCCATTCAATGGATTTCATATTCCTGCTTTTATGAGCTTCAAACTTCAAATTCCATGACCAGTTCCATTATCAAAATAATTGTCTTGTATTTGTTCTGTTCGTGTTGTATTCTTTTGATTTGTGATTTCAAGCTAATCGCATTTTGAACAAATATCTTCATATTACTATGATGTAACGAAATACTTATGGAGTTTCAGTGCAGTAATTCTGTGTTTCCATATGGCAGACTTGCATAACTGGGCACCAATTGTGGCGTACGTCACTCATCGGAATACGTCGCTCACCCCTTCCTACCATCCCCGCGTCATTGACTTGGTAGGGGAGGGGATTTGTATTCAGTGTCTGTGTTATGTGATTGCGTACGGGCTACAGGTATGTCATTCAACGCCGATGGACTGTGGACGGGGAACCAACGCTTCCCCCATGCTTTCCACCCCTCTCTCGTCACATCTGCATCCCTGACATATGACGAAGAAGCGGTAGAACGGAGAAAAATTTTCAGTTTGTTTAAAAACCATTCGTTCGTTCTTGCGTTCATTGTTTTCTGCCGGAGGGCAGGTCCTTCACTTCTAATTCAGCATTCTTCAATCTTCTCTCTTTTCCTCTTCCTCCTAGTCTCAGCATATGATCCATATATATGTTGTCTAATATCTGATATCTTCTTCTGCTCAAAACTTGTTTACCGTTCACAATTCCCAGTGCATCATTCAGTAGGCAGTTACTTCTTAGCTAGTCCCTTAAATTGGACCTATATCTATCAGGGGCTGGAGAATGATGGTCCTTCTGTCATTATCGAATTCACGAATTCCATCCAGGCCCTCTGTCAGACTTGGACAATCATTGCACATATACGTAGGCCGCACAATAGATCAAAGTGTGCTTAAGTGTACGGAGCCGTCTATGTTACAATCTTCGTAAAGCCAAGCCAAGCACAGGCTACTCAATAAACTTAAAAAAATGACCATTCATTTATTCCTTATATTTTCAATGTGCAATAGGATCGTATTTCTATTTTCATTTCTTGCATAACATTTGAATAAAATCAGCTGGATAGGAGAGAAGTTATTAATGTTTCAAAATTCGCCCTGTACGAAGGGGTAGTTTACCTTATCCAAACGTAGAGTTTGTCAATGTAAAGAAAGTACGTGATTTGTGTATACAATTATTCATAAAAATCTGTTAGGATAGGAGAGATATTATTACTAAATTCACCCCCTGAAAAAGGGTAGTTTAACTGATCCACACACACTCACAGTTTGTCAATATAAAAAAAATGCTACCTGTGATTTCTTTATAAAATGTTATAAACTATGTTAGATAGGAGAGAAGTTATTAATTTTATCTAAACTTGCCCCATAGGAAGGAGTAATTTTTCTTATCCATATGCAATAAGAATAAGTCAACACAAAGAAAATGCTACCTGTGACTTCTGTATAAGTTTGATAAAAAAAATCTGTTAGATAATAGAGAAGGTATTAATTTTATCTAAATTCACCTACTACAAAGGGGTAGTTCATCTTATCTAAACGCAATCTGAATTTGTCAACATAAACAAAATACTATCCATGACTTCTATATAAAAACTTTACAAAAATCCATCAGGAGAGAAGATATTAATTTCTTTTTTTTTTTGTTCACCACTAGGAAGTAGAAGTTTATCTTATTCAAAATTAATCAGAGAACGTCATTATAAAGAAAAATAATGGTATCTGTGACTTCCGTATCAAATTTTATAAAACAAAACCTGTTATGTAGGAAAGACGATATGGATTTTGTCTCAATTTTATTTCCTAGGAAGGGGTAGTTTAGCTGATCCAAACGTAATCAGAGACTGTCATTGTAAAGAAAATTTCAGAATTCCACCTGCGAATTATCTATTAAATTTAATAATAATAATAATAATAATAATAATAATAATAATAATTTATTTATTTATTTATTTATTTATTATTAATATTTGTGTGCTGAACAACAGCCAGAGGCCAATTGTAGTTCAGCACAATACACAAACAGAAGATACAAAGGTGCAAAACAAAAATAAATAATATCTTAAATAACAAAAACATACATAAATAAAATTGAGTACAAACAGTAAAAACTAATAATCAAAACGAAACTAAACCTTAAAAGGATCTAAATTGTGCCCATGCAAATTGGCATATTTTATGCATCTACAGACTGGAAAAGTGATTTTGAATTTCGGTTATAAAAATTTTTTTGAAATCTTAAACCTTTTGTAGGAATACGAAGGCTGATATTGTTTATGATAGACTCACAATCAATATCACCCTTGATAACTTTGCAAAAAAATTGATAATCAAGATTTAGACGTCTAGCATAAAGGCTACAACAGTTAAAATGTTTACAGGTAATATCATAGTTAAAGTCAGTGGAATTGGGTATATATCGAAAAGCACATAAGGAAATAAATTTTCTTTGAATATTTTCCAATTTAACCGAATCGGTTGAAGTAATGGAATTCCAGGCTACAGATGCATATTCAAGTTTAGATCGAACCAAAGTAAAATATAGAATTAATAGTGACTCAGGAGTAGAAAAAGAATAAGTTATAGACCTTATTGAACCAAGCATTCTTATTGAATGATTATAAATATATTGAACATGATCGTGAAAGTATAATTTAGAATCGAGTAGTACACCAAGATCTTTTATAGAATTTTTCCTAATAATACAGGCGTTATTAAGAGAATAATTAAATTTTATGGAAGTAGTTTTTCGAGAGTACGAAATGACAAAAGTTTTTGTTTCATTAATTTTCATTCCATTAATGTCAGACCAAAGTTCAATGGAGTTAATATCATTTTGAACAGTTTGGCAATCGGCAGAACTATTTATTGAGCGAAAGATTTTGAGATCATCAGCAAATAACAGGTAGTTTGAACTTATTTTTTTACATATGTCATCAATAAATAATAAAAATAATAGAGGGCGCAATGTAGTTCCTTGGGGAACTCCACATAAACAATTAAATGGGTCCGAGAGAGAATAATAATAATAATAATAATAATAATAATAATAATAATAATAATAATAATAATAATAATAATAATAATAAATCTGTAGCCGAAATTTTTCTGGTAATTTTCGATTTTCCAAAAATAATTGGTCCTAACATATATAATTAACCACCCTGAAACCGAAAATCGCTTGTTTGTCTGTCTGGATGTTAGTTATCTTTTCACGCGATAATGGCTGAACCGATTTATATGAAAATTGGAATATAAATTAAGTTCGTTGTAACTTAGATTTTAGGCTATATGGCATTCAAAATACTTTATTTAAAATGGGAGTTATAAGGGGGCCTCAATAAAATAAATCGAAATATCTCGCTTATTATTGATTTTTGTGAAATATGTTGCATAACAAAAGTTTCTTTAAAAATGATTTCCATTAATTTTGGTCCTTCCAAATTTTGATAGGACTAATATTTAATGAGATAAATGAGTTTTAAAATTAAAATACAATGACATCTAAGGCGATGTAATGAAATGAAAAACAAATGACTACGTCTATAAGGGGCCTTAGACAACAACAATCGAAAGCTATGAAACATAGCCTACAGAGGATGTTTCTGTGTTTTTATAAAGTAATATGGAAAGCTAAATTAACCGATTTGTATAATTAATTATTATTTCACCATTGGAAAGTGTAGTTTCTCTAGATGGACATAATGCTATAATGTTATTACAATAACTTCAGAGTGCTCTCTGGACCAAATGATCGCATTTTAATTATTTAAATACAATTTAAATTAAGTAACATATTAAACGATTTATCCTTCTACCAAACAGGAATGTTCCTTGGTTACCACTTTTGTCCAACTAGATTAGTATTTTGGACCTGTGTGCATCGTAGCCTATTACAAATTTGTCTGTGATTCAATTCGTCATGAAGTCACATGACTGATGCCGAAACATGACTGTATGACAATATGACCATGTAAGTTTTATATAAAAGAAGAGACGAAATAATTTTACGAAACAAGTTAATACTAGCAAAATAATATCACTTCAAAAATTAAAACGAGTTTAAATTTGTAATGAAGCAGAATCAGAAACGAAGACCTATGCATTTATGAACCGCTGAATATAGAGTGGTCATTACCTGACACAGATCGATTTTTAAAAATTGCTTGTCGCGTTTCTTCTCACTTTCGAGAATGAAGATTATATATGTGGCAATTAGCCTAGTATGATATTATGAATCATTGACCTACACTGTTGCTGGCTGCTAGGAGACTTTAGGTAACCAAACACAGGACTCTACTGATGATAGATGTACAGTCTTAGACAGACAGACAGACAGACAGACAGACAGACAGACAGACAGACAGACAGACAGACAGACAGACAGACAGACAGATAGATAGATAGATAGATAGATAGATAGATAGATAGATAGATAGATAGATAGATAGATAGATAGATAGATAGATAGATAGATAGATAGATAGATAGATAGATAGATAGATAGATAGATAGATAAACGGATAGACAGACAGACAGACAGACAGAGACAGACAGACAGACAGACAGAGACAGACAGACAGACAGACAGACAGACAGACAGACAGACAGACAGACAGACAGACAGACAGACAGACAGACAGACAGACAGACAGACAGACAGACAGACAGACAGACAGACAGACAGACAGACAGACAGACAGACAGACAGACAGACAGACAGACAGACAGACAGACAGACAGATAGATAGATAGATAGATAGATAGATAGATAGATAGATAGATAGATAGATAGATAGATAAGTGCATTTATTGATGCATAATAAATTACAAACTCATGTACACAAGATCCTTCGCACGAGCTCATACGGCCATTCGTGCTGTAACTATGCACAGTTTGAATCTTAAAACGAAAATAATGCCTACTAATAATAAAATAGTGAAACAATAGTTATTATTATTACTATCGTTATCATTGATTACCACTATTATAACTAATCTAACTTTATACCAAATTTCACAAAAATAATACAAATAAAATAAAAGGGAGATATGAAAACCACACACGAACAGTGACACACACACACACACACACGCACATATATATATATATATATATATATATATATATATATATATATATACAGTATAAACAATTCAATTTCTTGTTGAAGCTGCACCAAATACTCCAAATAATAAATATAAAGGTAATACAGTGTATAAATAAAAACATACACACGCAATAAAATACAAAAGACACAGTAAATACAAAAAAAAACATTATCCCCTAATTATATTATTCGCTCAATGTTAATATTACTCATTGCAACACTAATAAATCTTTCCCTTATCCATCGGCTCCCTCCCCCTCGGCCAATTCCACCCTCATTTCACGGGCAGAAATTAGAAAAGCGGTTTCCTATTTGAAGAATAATAAAGCACCAGGCTGGGATGGTCTGCCATCAGAAATATTTAAGGCTGCTCTTGTCAATGATAAATTTGTACAAAGGGTGCAAATTGTGTTTAATGATTTATTTAAGTATGGGAAATACCCGGAAATTTGGGCTACATCCATCATTCATCCAATCTATAAAAGTAAGGGTTCGATTGGATCTCCAGACTCATATAGAGGCGTGGCCTTACTGCCAGTCTTAGGTATATGAACAGCATTGTGTTGAGTCCCTTCAAGTTTTCGTTTTAAGTGAGGTCGATACAGAAAAAATCCTAAGAACAAAAACTCCTACTAGGGTTTGAAAACTTTTTGATACGTAGAAACAGTGACATGTGTATCCTTTATCTGTACATTAGAAGTCAGTATTGTGCTGTGAAATAGACCCTTTAATGTATAAATCAGTAATCTTGGTTCATAATCTTCACGCGACAGAGGATAGAACTGACCAAAAGGACAAATCCTTGAAGATTGATGATGATTATGATGGCGATGAGGATCACAATGATGGTAATGACAACGATGATGAAGATGACAATGATGATAGTTTCTTTAATCACAGTACCACAAATAGATAATAAAAAAATAATAATGTTAAATAAAATTTGAAGCCATTGAAGTTTCGTTTAAATCTAATATCGAACTATCCTACATAGTCTGATTCATAGAATAAAAATGACATTAACATTCAATTCAGAGTCACTAGCCTGCAATAAATTTAGTCTGGAATCAAATGGTATTTTATTCAAATACCGCTTTTGCGGTTTTTTATTGAGTGCAAACTAAAATTGGATGTAAGCGTACTTGAACAACTGTATGTTTGAAAAGCTTTTAAAATGCTAATTTTGTATAGAATTCATTCACGTATAGACAGATAACTTTTTAAACAATCCCACAACTGAGATATAATATTCCACTTTTATTCCAAGTACGTTTTATAGTTCTACGTAATAAAAAGTTACATTTCTGTCATGTGCGGAATGAAACCAGCTTAGAGATATTTCTAAACTTCATTTGGGATTTCAAGATGGGAAGGTCCCTCAATCATGTACGATTTATACAGGGACATCATTTTATTTTTATTAACATTTTTAATATTAACCTGGCTAATATTTAGAGAACCGGAAATACTGTTTGCTACCCCTTCCACGACTGGCGTAAAACACAAACAAATCACTTTACTAGGTCCAGGAGGGAAGAAAAGTAGTTCATCCATTTACGTAAACTAGGAAATATCGCGATTTTGATTTCGATAATTTTCATTAGGTTTTTGTTTAATCAGAATACAGTACTGTATTAAGAATAAGTGTTTTCACTCACGAACTGAGTTATTCATGCGAACGTATTCATTATGCATGTGTATATTATACTGTCTACACCACATTAGCGTACAATATAGAGAAAGAAGTTAAATTGAAAATAATCATAATATGCATATTTAAACAGATATTTGAAAATGGTGGCCGTTCATTTCGATACAGGCTTCAGTTCTTTTGTGCCTATTATCGCACTATAGACAATTGCATCTAATTCCAATTGCCAGTTTCGTCCTTCGTACTAGTAACTAATGTTGAAATAATTCTGTACGTACTCTATAAAAGAGTACCTTACGTATTGTAAATTCAATCTTCACTTCTGCCCGACCTGAAAAGATAAAATTACTCAGACATGCTATCTACTTTCCGTCCAAGTGGTTATGCCGCAGGATCGTAGAAAGGGGGGAAATCATGTGACAATTAATTACTTAACGAGGCCCTTTTATTTAAGTTATTTTAAACAATTGTATAATATTACGTAAACGTCCAATTCCTAACAGATATTAATGTTTTCAGAAAAGAGGTAAGACAGCCCATCTTTTACAGAGGGGCGAGCAGAAGCAGGTGGGGGAAATCGGGATGCGAAGTAGGCAAAAGGACAGCACCTTTGCGAAAATATGATTCAATATTGAAAGCTCTTTCGTCACTGGAAAGTCCACACCTGTGGAGTAACGGTTAGCACGGCTGGCCGCGAAACCAGGTGGCCCGGTTTCGAATCCCGGTCGGGGCAAGTTACCTGGTTGAGGTTTTTTCCGGGGTTTTCCCTCAACCCAATTTGAGAAAATGCTGGGTAACTTTCGGTGCTGGACCCCGGACTCATTTCACCGGCATTATCACCTTCATATCATTCAGACACTAAATAACCTAAAATTTTGATATAGCGTCGTAAAATAACCTACTTAAGAAAAAGTCACTGGAAAACGCGAACATATTTCTGGAACGTACTATACTCACCAACTCAATACTGTTTACTATATGCGGTCTTGGTTCTGTGTGGAAGACAGTTGGAACTTCATTAGTAGAAGGGGTGGGAGTGAATTACATTCAATAACTCAGGTACAATAAAAATTGAAGTAAAAATAAAATGATGTCCCGTATAAAATCAGACTAACATGACTTGGCAACATTTATCATCAACAAATAGCACCGGTACTCATTTTTACCGTTTTACCACGAAAGTATTATAAGAGTAATGGAGTTGTATTACTTTTAATATGTGGTACTACTACTTCTTGTCTGTGGTGGAAATATATTATCGAAGGTTCAGAAAATGAGACATAGTTTCACATGGAATGATTTGCGGTCTTTCAAGTGCCTAGTCTCTGTAGTTTTGTTTGTAGTACATACATAGTGTTCTGCCCAAGAGTAGATCTTTCACTGTTGCTTTCTCCAATCTGTACTATTCGATATTTTGCTTCTCTGTATTATCAAAGTTTTCTCCTAGACCTTGAATAGATGATCATTTAAATGTCTCCTGTGGTAAGACGCGCAGGTTTGCATTAGAATGACTCATACCAATGTTTTTGAGATGAGCAATTTATATTACAACAGCAAATATTCCGATGGGGGCAGATAAAAAAGTGAATTTTTTCTTCCACCATGTTAACAATGTCAAATGACAAATTTTGGCCACTCGACCGCAATTACGAGGCCGTCCAGAAAGTGGTTTTCCCTGGGACCGTTTACAGAAAAAAACACAATTGCATGGAAAGAATTATTGAAACAGATACAGCAATTATTGTTGCGCTATTTGTCAACATATCCCCCACTGGAATTGAGACATTTGTCATACCATGGGATCGATTTTTGTATGATTGTGTCGTAGAAGTCAGCCGTCTGGGATCAGAAACAGCGTTTGACAGCCGTCTGCACCTCTCTGCCGATACAATGATATAACAAATGTCTCACAAGCAAACATTCTGATGGAGGAAGATAAAAAGTTATTTGTTTTTCCTTTCACCATGTTAATAATGTCAAAAGAAGTGCTTATACAAATTTTGGTCACTGGACCTCAATTACGAAGGCTGTAAAAATAAGTTCGCCAGGGACCATTAACAGAAAGAAAACACAATTTCATTGGAAAAATTTATTGGAACAGACACAGCAACTGTTGAACTATTTTTCAACATATACCCCTACGGGAACTGAGACAATTGTCATATCATGGGATTGACAGAGAAGTAGCTACAGACGGCTGTCAAACGCTGGTTCCGATCTCAGGCGGCTGACTTCTACGACACAAGGCTACAAACATTGATCCCATGGCATGACAAGTGTCTCAATTCCAGTGGGGGATATGTTGACAAATAGCGCAACAATTGCTGTATCTGTTTCAATAAATCATTCCAAGCAATTATGCTTTTTTTTCTGTAGACTATCCCAGGGAAAATCACTTTCTGGACGGCCTCGTAATTGCGGCCGAGTGGCCAAAATTTGTATAAACACTTCTTTTGACATTATTATCATGGTGGAAGAAAAAAATTAACTTTTTTATCTGCCCCATCAGGATGTTTGCTTGTCAGTTCCAGTGGGGAATATGTCGAAAAGTAGCTCAACAATTGCTATGTCTGTTCCAATAAATTTTTCCAATGAAATTGTGTTTTCTTTCTGTTAACGGCCCCAGAGAAAATCACTTTCTGGACGGCTTCGTAATTGCGGTCGAGTGGCCAAAATTTGTATAAGCAAGGAAAAAATTTAACTTTTTTATCTGCCTCATCAGAATGTTAGTTGTAAGAAGAAACTGTCTTCTGAAGGGTGCACTGGGAGGAATGGTGAACGGGAGAAAAGTTCGGGGCAGAAAAAGAAATCAGATGATAGATAACATTAAGATATATGCAGCGTATGCGGAAACTAAGAGGAAGGTGGAAAAAAGGGAAAGTTGGAGAATGCTGAGTTTGCAGTGAAAGATCTGCTCTAGGACAGAGAACTATGAATCCATGCCCTAGGTGAGAGTCGACTATAATTCTACGCAATATTGAAGCTCGTGCATCACAACAGTCCAAATTAACTTCACATATTATGCTGAACCGGTATAATCCATTAGAGGCAAGTAGCTTCAAGGAAGTATTTAAAAGCTGCTTTGTATCACATTGTTCCAGGCAATTTACTTTAGCAGAGTGGTTGAATTACTCGAGGGGATACAAGAATTACAGCTATTTAAACGTATTAGCCATTAACGTTAATGCCTCTAGCCTGTGAATAATAACAGCTCGTGTTTTAAAACTGTCTGTTGCAAACCCTAGACTAATCTTTATTTACTGTTTCTCTAGTTTATGTTACATTCTTCTAGTGAGAGACATCAGTTTCTTGTACTTCGAGTACGGCTTACAAGAAGAGGAAATGGAAGCCCTGTCTGATGTGGCCCTTGAGACAATACTGATGGCAAAAACTAATGCGTTGCAACACATATCACAAAGTTGAAGCAATGGAGAATTCCCTAGAGTAATTACTACTTTTCATGGAAAGACTGTCAAAACATTGTTTTTACTTTAAATCAGATGTGAAAAAAATTGATGCCTTTACTTAAACTACTTCTTTACATATTTTTTGGTTTTACCCTCATTGTATTAAATCTGTTTTTCACAGTAATTCCATTATAGAGACTTGTTTCCTGTGTTCGTTCTAGTTCCGTGGATACTCACATCGATTTTTTTATTTATTTAAGTTGGTTATTTAACGACGCTGTATCAACTACGAGGTTATTTAGCGTCGATGAGATTGGTAATAGCGAGATGGTATTTGGCGAGATGAGGCCGAGGATTCGTCATAGATTACCTGGCATTCACCTCAAAGTTGGGGAAAACCTCGGAAAAAATCCAACCAGTTAATCAGCCCAAGCGGGGATCGAACCCGCGCCTGAACGCAACTTCAGACCGGCAGGCAAAGGCCTCAACCGACTGAGCCACCCCGGTGGCTACTTATACCGAAGTATACGTGGCGTAGCGTAGTGGTCTAAGGCATCATGCATAGATTCTCGTTGTGAAATGAGCTCTGGTTCGAGTCCTCGTGGGGAAAGGAATTTTCTCATGAAATTTCGGCCAATGTATGCATGCAACCAGTTGACATCATGTGTGAATCAAAATATTATACGTATTGAGCTACTGCGTCTACGTAATGGATCTCAAACGAAGTAAATACACCCTTTGACATGGAAAATGGTCGCTCTACTGTAGCGTGAATCTAACAAGCAAGTATTCTGACGGGGGCAGATAAAAAAGTTATTTTTTTTTCTTTCACGATATTAATAATGTCAAAAGAGTATTTATACAAATTCTGGCTACTCAATCGCAATTACGGGGGCCGTAAAAAATAAGTTCGCCAGGGACCGTTAACAGAAAGAAAACACAATTTCAATGGAAAAATTTATTGGAACAAACACAGCAATTGTTGAGCTATTTTCCAAAATATTCTCCACCGGAATTGAGACATTTGACGCGTTCAGAGCTAAAGTGTATCAAGTTGCAAATTTTTATAAATTGAGTTTAATTCATTTCCTGATTATCTGAAGTTAGATATTTTCCGAGCAGTAATGGATCAAGCCTTAATTCCAAGAATTCGCCGATAGATGACACCAGTAATTTTTGGTTCAGATTATTTGTTCTCGATGTTCTGAGGCATAGTGGCTCTAGTCACCAAATCGTTGCATCAATTAACATCACAACTGTTTATATTTTATAAATCTAGAATTTGAGTATGGAGCAATAAAATTATTGCTAGTTATATTAGATAATCCACTAGAGCAAGTTAACTTTAAGTCCTATTATCTTAAAACTACGTCTCATGGACTTGATCCACTTTAGCTCTGAACGCTTCATTTGTCATATTATGGAATCGACAGAGAAGTTCAGACGGCTGTCAAACGCTGGTTCCGATTCCAGGCGGCTGACTTCTACGACACAAGGATACAAAAATTGATCCCATGGTATGACACATATTTCAGTGGGAGATATATTGACAAATAGCGCAACAATAATTGCTGTGTCTGTTTCAATAAATCTTTCCATGCAATTGTGTTTTTGTCTGTAAACGGCCCCAGGGAAACTCACTTTCTGGATGGCCTCGTAATTGCAGTCGAGTGGCCAAAATTTGTATAAGCACTTCTTTTGATATTATTAACATAGTAGAAGAAACAACTTAACTTTTTTATCTGCCCCCATCAGAATGTTTGCTTGTAAGTGTCGTTCGGATTAACGCGCGATTCACAGTCAAAGCGGTAAGTATTAATCATCGAGGATAAAATGAAGTCGTAGCAATGATGTATTTGTATGTCATTTTTACTTAGTGGTAGAGCTCTTTCGTCTTGTTTCAAAGACCGACGTTCGAAAATCTCTCTCTGTTTAAACACAGGGTACATGATGATTTTCGAGTTATTCGGAGATGAAAGTTTGTCTCTCAACACCGACCAATTTCCTTATCAATGGGTGTACATTAAACGAAAAAGAAGTTAGAGTGAAATTTTCGCTGCCGTAATTCGACAATATTCGATAGCTGTATTTTTCTTTATATCGTATTTTTTATTCCCATCAGAAATAGCGTCGCCAAAATCGGAAGTCCTAAAAGCATATCTTCTCCTTAGAATATCTTCAGACAGTTTGTCCATTAATCTTACTGTGTTTCAAATACAGGGTGGAAGTGAAATAACTTTGCGATTGAAAGAAACGATAGGGTACGTTGAAATGAATAGAAAACCAATGTTAGGTTTTGTGATTAAATGCACGGTTAATTAGAAAATTAAGTTGGAAGTTCCAGCAATCTGGCAACATCGCCGCTAGAAGTCTCCTTTCGTATCGCAATACAGATGTAAGAAGTCAACGAACTCAGCATAACTTGTACTGTACTCCAACCAGGAGAAAGTCTCAGGGGAATGAGGCGCAGCGGGGTAATGCTATGAATGAATGTTGATGTCATAAGATGTCATAAGGTCACACACACGTGATACACGCATCTCCATTGGCTAACTCTCAAAGCACAAACGATAACACTGATACACACATATGTATACTACCCAAAGTTACAAAATTACAAGTTACAAAATTAGATCACGGTTAATTTCCTGGTCTTTTAATCACTCCATACAGGAAATAACATATGCAGGAAAGCGCATGTTTTTCAAACTGACGGTATAATGGTAATATTATCTATCTACTTCGCTCTAATAGACGACGCAATAGTAAGCACATTCCTTTCACGATTAATCTCCTGGTTGGAGAACAGTACTGCCTCGCACTCCCTTCTCTAGCTACAACGTTGCGATGTGGATTGCATCGTTCAGTGGTTTGAAATTAGTGATTTTAATTAGATTTACAGGAAAACTGCACACATTATTGAAATACGACAAAGGGATAAATGATTCTTTATCAGATTTTGTACCGATATGGACAAAAATGACGATCTAATTCGCAATAGTTACCGAATAAGAGGGTGGTAAACATTTGGGGAGCGATTTTTTCTAAGAAAACCATGAACTTTTCACCTATATTGCATCACAGTTTTTTGTTACATGCAACATGACTGATTTTCTGTAAAAATCTGCAGGGTTATTTCACTTCCACCTTATATATACAGGACGCCCTACACGACAGCTTTTTTATTTTCGCTCATTAATTTCTTTACCACAATTATTGCAATCCCAAAATATACAGTGCGTTCGTAGCTCGGCCGGACCGTTCCGCGGCGTTGGACTGGGTGAAGATTGGCGCGCCTGCCGCCAGAGTTACACGTAAACGACCGGCAAGTCCGGCCGAGCTACAAACGCACTGTATTTCTGGTACCACCGCAGTGCTTCCAGTTTATATTTCCCAAATATGTGGCTCTCTCATTATCAATATGTCTTTATAATCACATACTCACATAAGTGTTAGCAATCATTTCCGATTAAACGTGATTACTTTTCGGACATTTCAGACCAGTTGGGGGACAAGCTATATGATGAAAGCGCTTTCAGAGCTGCTGACTCTCATTCCAGATTGGAATATTTTGAGTGATTCGCAACCTGTTTGGAAAATTACATGATTTCTCATACCGAGTTTAATATTACTGAAACTGTACTTAATACAATACCGTGTGAAATTCTTCTAGCCTATAGATACGTTACTTTTCTCTTTATTCTTGAAGCATAGAAATAATATCATATGCATTTACACTTTCTGGTCATCTCACCTTGCTCGCAATGTTGAGATTAGCCACTGCAGTTCAGAGCTAGACAACCATCCAATAGCATATGATCGTAAAGTTATATTACTGAAACAGTTTGCGCAACTTAACTATCAACTATATTCCAACTTCATGCCTAACATTCTGAAACTAATTCCAAGGGAGAAGGAGAGAGACGTGCTAATGACGATTAAGATGTATGTATGTGATAATGAGAACTATATTACTCTCACAGAACAAGGTGTTTAAGAATGGGTGTATTTGACTATTGTCACAAGCCAGCCTGCATTTTGTTTCTGTGAATATTAAATGAGAAAAATTCGCTCCGACGCCGGGGATCGAACCCGGGTCCTTGGTTCTACGTATCGAGTGCTCTAACCACTGAGCTACGCCGAAGTTCAATCCACAGCACCGGATCGAATCCCTCTCCTCTAGTGTTTTTACCTTTGTGGTCTGACTCCAAGTTCGGCATATAAATAATAAATAATAAATTTAGCCTGCTAGATCCCGTAAGGGCAAGGGCCTCCTGATTGACAGGGCTTCGCTCAGTAGACTTCACTCGTTAGGTGAGCCGATCCTAAGGAGTGTTCTATGTACACAAACACTATATGCACTTGTAAGATTCGCACCACACTACATACTGAGGACGGTGGCTTCTATATTTCTCCATAGGTGTCTGTCTCTTGTACTGCTCGTCCAATGTGGTCCTGCCTTCTTCTTGAAGAAATCGGCCCATCTAGTCGTC
Source organism: Periplaneta americana (assembly GCF_040183065.1). Lineage (NCBI taxonomy): Eukaryota > Metazoa > Arthropoda > Insecta > Blattodea > Blattidae > Periplaneta > Periplaneta americana. Next base: position 126,776,506 of record NC_091128.1, on the reverse strand, counting down.
TGGCGTCCCACTCTTCTTCTGCCGATCCTGGGATCCCACAATGTCAGTCTGTGCGTCCATCGTCTGTGGTCCATCCTTACCACGTGCCCTCTCCATTTCCACTTCAGGCTTTCTGCGATGATTAGGACGTCTTTCATGCCGGTACGGTTGCGTAGCTCCTCGTTCCTGACTTTGTTCCTCAAAGAAAGTTGCAGGATCTTTCTTTCCATACTGCGTTGGCAGGTTTGAAGCATACGCCTCTGTTTTGATGTTAGGGACCAGGTTTGGCATCCATACAGTAGGACAGGTAATACACATTTTTCCAGGGTCTCAACCTTTAAGCTTAGCTTCTGGAATTTGTCTGTAAGTATGAACTTTAGAGACCAGAACTTCTTTCATGTTAAAAAAAAGTATCCAATATTTTAGGAGGTGATAGTATGCATTAAACAAGAAAACAATGTCTAATAAACATGGGTCCTACGACACATACTAACTGAGATCTGAACACTTGTTCATAGGAGATCCTCAATGTGACGTCCATTTATGGCAAAGCATTTCTCTGTCCTACAATACAGCAGACTACCAGATAATCATACCGTAGTAGACACCCTTACCATGGAATAAAGATACGTCACAAGGAATACTTAAAACAAAAGTCTGGTTGAGAATGTGAGTGGGGTTCAGCAGAGATGATGATGATGTGAATTTTCCTAATCAGCATGTGTGGGCTGATGAAAATTCCCATGCAGTTGAAGAAACAAGGCATCAGCACCTATTCTCAATCAACTTACGGGAAGGCGTTCTTGGTGATAGATTAGTAGGGCCATACGAGCTACCATAGAGATTAACTGGGGCTCGTTATCAGGACTTTCTTATTAACGTATTAACAACAAATTTCAAAGAGTGCGAGATTTCTTAAGCCAAAGGGCAGAGGAATGCATTGCCACGAATGGGCGTGATATTAAACACCTCTTATGAACAAGTGTTCAGATTTCAGAAAGTATGTGTTGTAGGACCCAAGTTTATTAGACATTATTTTCTTATTTTGATGCATACTAGCACCTCTTAAAATATTGGATACTTTTTTTTAACAGCCTGTATGTATAAGTCAACTGAAATTATAGAAGGAGCGCACTCAATTGAGTAACTTGCTGGCCGGGATTCCACAGTAATATACACTGTTGAGTGAAGAATCTACGTAAAGATTAATTTTCGCGCCTACAGAATATATCTGTTATGATAACAATGATTATTAGAGGAGAAAAATTCGCTCCGGCGCCGGGCATCGAACCCGGGTCCTTGATTCTACGTACCAAGTGTTCTAATCACTGAGCTACGCCGAAGTTCAATCCACAGAACCAGATCGAGGTTAGAAGAAGGATTTTAACCCGGGTTCGCTCGTTTCGCGGTCAGACGTGCTAACCGTTACTCCACAGCAATGGACGAACATCCTGTTACTCATCTTATACAGTCTCCACTTAACGTCAGTGGAATTCCTTGTCACAAAGTATTACAGGCTGCAAGACAATAAGCACTTTTAAAAATTGCTTAAAGGATAACCTTCTTGGCCATTCATTCTTATTATGGGTATACTGACGCTAGCGGTCATTGACTACATGGTAATTTAGTTCCTTAGACATTCATCCTGATAAAGATCATTACAATTACTTCCTATTATTTAGTATTATTTGAAATATATTAACACTCTATCAATATATATTAGTTTAATTTTCTACGCAGTGTGTATCTCATTGTTTAACTAACAGTTCACACTATTTTACTGTTTAATTCATTTAATTATTGTATACATGTAACTTTTATCTAACTCAATTTGTTGAGATCTTTATAGCTTGCAAGTTCATTCATATGAACATGTATGGAATGAAATGGAATTGGAATGAAATTTAACTGAGGGGGGGCACGGATGGCCCAATTCTGCGACCTGTTCAGATCTATTGCGCTAATCTTCGATATGGAATGAGTTGGATGCCACGGATCCCCTAAGCACACCGCCCTAACCACATGACTCCCTTAACGACCGGTCCCTACAGCCGACAGAATCCATATACCATTCTTGCTACGGCAAATTTCCCCAAGGCCCCCTGTCAGTCTGAGGCGAAACTTCTCCCCCGAGTAGGTCCACCTCGGGTGCCATTGTAGAAGCTATCAACGTCGCTTAACTACATTCCACGGAGGCCGGTCGAGAGAGTCAGCAGCTTCGGGAGGCCGCTGGTAGAGTGATCTGAAAAACCAGAAACGGGATGATGAGGAAAGGATGATGGGGGAGGAAAGGAAGTGGCGAAGATGAGTGGGGTTCCAATCGCCTGATAAAGTTATCTGATATTCATCCAAAGGAGTGAGGGAAAAACCCCGAAAAACCTCACCCAGGCAACTTGTCCTGTCTGGGAATCGAACCCGGGACCGCTGGATTCGTAGTTATACCAGCTTACCCCTCAGCCACATCGGTGGACTAGTCTACGCATACGTTTTGCTGTTTGAGTTGATGAGAAGGCCTTACGGCATTAACTCTGCCAGCTAAAATATATTATTATTATTATTATTATTATTATTATTATTATTATTATTTTTATTATTATTATTATTATTATTATTATTACTATTACTATTTATATGTACACCTTACTCTCCAGTATGGAAAACCTAAGCTCATGCGCATGTGACTGCGATACTCACGTTACATTTAATGATTTTAACGCAATACGCTGCTGTGAGCGAGAGCGAGTGATTCGTGTTATTAAAGTGATGTGATTAATTCGGTGTTGGTGTGACAAAGTGCAGTATAACGGCGCGGAATATTTGCAGCCTTAATATTCCAGTCATCTTCTCAGCATGTTGGCAATATTGGTCCCTGTCGCATATGTGTAAGCACTCGATAGAGTTCTTGGTGGAATGCCAAATGTTGGATAGCGATTTGCTGGTCCTGTACATATATTTCGGTCTCTAAATGGTAGTTTTGACCTCGTTGCGACTATAGAATGCATTCCAAGAGACCAGAAACAAATTTAAATCTCCTTGAACTCTTGCGGATACATTTGGCTTATCTAATGTGAAAATGTACAGTAACAGAACGCAAAACCTAACACATTTGTAACAGATAAGATGACCTTTAATTGCAAATAGTTTACTGCTTCATATAATCATTACTCATCCTTATTCATCTGTCGTAAAAATTCTTGGTTTCTTTTTCGATAATAATCTAAATTAGAATTTTCAAGTTAAAGAAACGATAAAAAAATATGTTCCTCCACTCACTGTTTGAGTCGCTTAAGAAACGTCTTGTCCTAGCAACTAAAACTTACCCTAGTACAAACCTAGTAATGCCGCACTTCGATTCTTGTGACGTTCTGTTAAGTGACCTAAGTTCTGAACTGTCAGTCAAGTTACAGCGAGTTCAGAATATGTGCGTCAGATACGTGTGCAACATCCCACGATATGATCACATATCACCGTCCTTCGCAAGTCTTTCGTGGCTCCAACTTAAAGAACGTAGAACTTTACACTCTTTGTCTTTACTCTTTCGAATTTTACACACTTCCACACCAAATTACCTTTCGTCTCGTTTCTCTTACCTATACATTAACCACGACGTAAATACCGGATCACTTGTCTGTGGCACGCTAAGTAAACGTCTTCATAAAACATCTTGTTATTCATCATCTTTTATAGTATCCACCTCGCGACAATGGAATTTCTTGTCACAAAGTATTAGGGGCTGCAGGACAAAAATATAAAAAAAAACAGCTTAAAGGATAACCTTCTTAGCATTTCACTCCAATCATACTGACTTAAACTATCACTGTCTACATTGTTACTCCTTCCTTCAGACATGCATCCTGATAGTGCTGTATTTTCAAAATTGTCTCATAATAATCTCTTTCTATTATCTAACGTTATTTGAAATACATTCAAATTCTATATATTTTAGCTTAATTTTACTACACAGTTTGTATTTCATCGTTTAATTAATAGTTCATTTTATTTTGCTGTTTAATTCATAAATAACTCTGGTATACATGTAACTCTTATCTAAATCAAATTGTTGAATTCTTTGTAGTTTGTAAGTTCATACATATGTATGTATACTTTTTGCTGGTTGAGTGGAAGAGAAGGCCTTACGGCCTTAACTCTGCCAGCTGAAATATATCATTATTATTATTATTATTATTATTATTATTATTATTATTATTATTATTATTATTATTATTATTATTATTATTATTATTATTATTATTATTATTATTATTGCTACAACATAGAAGCAGAAAAGAAAGTCTGTTGAAGGAAGTTAAAAATTCCACCTGAAGATCTGAATATAAGTAACATCAATGTCCATAAACTACGACAATATCTTAGGAAACAAGAGTACGGCAAATGGTGTGCGCTTCCACATAAAGGAAAAGGTGTTATTTTATTTCAAGACTATACTCCCGGAAATAAATGGATTTTTTCTAAAGAGGGTCTGTCTTCCTCTGAATGGCGGGACGCAATTAAGATGAATGCTAAGGTAGCACCAGTGAGAAGTCTTCATGTGAGATCCTTGGACGGTTTCCGTTGCAGATACTGCAACGAGATTGAAACCTTAGCACATGTCCTAGGATCCTGTCAGTATGGAGAACTCCTGAGAAATTCACGCCATCATAACATCCGAAAACTAATAGTACAAGCCTTTAGAAAAAGATCCTTCGAGGTCCATGAAGAGGTGCACTGCGTTGCGTCTGAAGGCGGCGGAATTAGAAGAGCGGACATCGTGGCTCTAGACAAGACTAATAGTAAAGGCTTTATACTGGACCCAACTGTTAGATTTGAGATGAGCCAGACCCAACCGTCTGAAGTCAACAAAGAGAAACAACAAATTTATGACCCTACTATTTCGTATTTTCGTGAAAAATATCAGATGGAAGGCTCCTGGGAAGTACATGGTTTAATCATCGGAGCGAGGGGCACCATCCCAAGATCAACTGTAAATACTATCAAAACATTTGGAATCCATGACATCATTCCAAAAATAGTTACTTCTAGCATTAAAGGGTCTGTGGCAATTCTGAAAAACCATTTATACGGAATCTCATAATTCCCTCCCCCCTTTCTATCCGTTAGTGTGTGATTGTTACAATATATGTACAAATTTATTATTTCTTAAATTTAAGCTCCGAGTTCACATTTCAGTTTGACTCATCTATTTTACTGTAATCGTTATTATTCTTATATGTGTGTTATTCTGTGTTTTTGGCAACCCAGGATGCCTGGGCGGACTATTTCTTGGAAATAAATTATATTTTTATTATTATTATTATTTAGTATTATTATTATTATTATTATTATTATTATCATAATCATGAATACCAGCAACGTTATTACCACTGCTGCTATCGTCATCATTATCATTGTAAAAAAAAAACAACTTCAATTTCTTATTACAACATCCCTCCCGACCAGATATATCAACTTTCCCAAGTATCTTACAAGTATCATTTGCTGTGATTTACCGTAGTGCATGACTGATCTGACTGCAGGCCAAGCATTATTTCAAGAGCTATTATTCTGGAAACTTAATTATTAGTTTTACATATCTATCAGAACTAGTGAAATATAAGGTATTTAAGCGCTATTTTGACTGTGATAGAGACAGTGAATGATGATTGAAGAAAACTGTAAGAATATATACAGGAACAACAGCATCAGCAACTCATGGAATTAACCCAGAATCATTTGTGCTAGTGGAATTTATTAATAAGATCAGAAAAACTGCATATCAAATCACAAGTATGTAGCCATCTTGCACATTGTGCGCATTTTCATTAATAAAATAATGTAGATGAGGATGATGATGTGAAAATAATGTGCATGCGAACTGCTGGTAAATCAGGGAAAGTTTTCAAAACTGATGAATCTGATGTGTCACATATAAACATGAACGAATTGTGTGTGTCCTTCCTCAACCAGTAATGAAATAGCCCTGTTTGAAATAGTATTTTCCATGATTCATTGTACCTCTGAACATATATGAGAGAGGATAAATTGAATAAATCACACCATATCCTACCTGTGACATTTAACTGTCCCATTCAAGACAACAATTCATAATTTATATTTTGCATGTAACTGTAATTATTCTTATCTTATGCAGATCAAAGAGAAGTACAACTCTTCTTGTATCAGTCTGAATGTGGTTTGTTTTTCTTTTACCAAACACTTCACAGAACTTTAATAAAACTTGACACAGTGTCATGCTTGATGTTCATTTTGGTCCCACCTTTGACAAGGCTTCAAAAATGAATAGTATTAAAACTGAGGCAAAGATTTCTATAATAATAATAATAATAATAATAATAATAATAATAATAATAATAATAATAATAATAATAATAATAATAATAATAATAATAATAATAATCCGTGGCGCCTAGACCGACCAGCCGGCTGCTGGCCTCACGCCCACATGTCGAAGCAGAGGTGGACGATCATCCAACCAGAATGGAGGTATCGTGTTGTTAGCACGATGATCCCCCCAGCCGTTATAGCTGTATTCGCAACCGGATTTCGCTACCTATCGTAGCTCCCCAAGTGCATTACGATGCTGGGTAGGCACCAGTCTCATACACTGGCCGAAATTTCATGTGAAAATTTCTTCTCCCATGAGGACTCGAACCAGCGCAAAGATTTCTATAAAATTCACAAATGATGGAAGATTTTAATGTCAAGAATGCATATCATACAGTGGTTTTTCATTTTTGTTCCTATTGAATTAAATATTTTCATATAAGTAGAAAAATTGCAATGCAAATATCCCACCCGTGACAATGGAATTGCCCTGAACGAGAATTAAGCTTTAAAAAGTAGGAGTCCACACCTGTGGAGTAACGGTTAGCGCGTCTGGCTGCGAAACCAGGTGGCCCGAGTTCGATTCCTGGTCGGGACAAGTTACCTGGTTGAGGTTTTTCCAAGGGTTTTCCTCAACCCAGTATGAGCAAATGCTGGGTCACTATCGGTGCTGAACCCCGGACTCATTTCACCGGCATTATCCCTTCATCTCATTCAGACGCTAAATAACCTAAGCTGTTGATAAAGCGTCGTAAAATAACTTACTAAAATAAAAAAAAAATAAAAAGAAGGAAGATTCGCTATTCATGTGATTAGCATGGCGCAAAGTAATCGCTTACGACAACACATAAATTTAATCATGAGATGGATTACATTTCCAATATATTTAGAATGAAAATAAAATGAGATAATTCTTATATCAAATAATTAAATGTCTCTCGCCTTGGGGTAGTGGGCTGAGACATCCTACCTAGAACTCGCGTTACGCAACGCGCTTGTTACTCATAGGGGAAGAAATTTGCTCATGAACTTTCGGCCAGTGTATGGGGCCGGTGCTCATCCAGCATCGATATCCAGTTGGGAAACTACGATTGGTAGTGGAATCCGGTTACGAAAGTCAACTATAACGACTGTGGGGATGATCGTGCTAACCAAACGAAACTTCCATTCTGGTTGGATGATCGTCCACCTCTGCTTCGGCATGTCTGGTGTGGGTCCTTAAAGGGCTGTAGCGCCACGGATTGAATAATGAAATGTTCATTAATATTAATTTCACCCTAGTGTTATAGTAGGTACATTATCGGGTATTGTTACATATACAGGATCATCATTTTATTTTTACTAACATTTCTAATATTAACCTGGCTATACATTTTGCTACCCCCTTCCACGACTGGAGTTCGAGGATACTGGTATAAAATACAAACAAATCAATTTACTAGGTATAGGAGGTATGAAAAGTAATTCATCCATTTACGTAAACTAGGAAATATCGCGATTTTGAGTTTGATAATTTTTATTAGGTTTTTGTTGAATCAAACTACAGTACTATATTAACAATAAGTGCTTTTACTCACGAACTGAGCTATCCATTCGGACGTATTCATTTAGCAGTGCATATTATACTGTCTACAGTACATAAGCGTACAATATGGAGAATGAAGTTAAATTGATAAATAATTATAATATGGATATTCAAATACATTTTTGAAAATGGTGGCCGTTCATTTCTTTACAGGCTTCAGTTCTTTTGTACATATTATCGTACCATAGACTATTGTACCTAATTCCAATTACCAGTTTCGTCCTTCGTACTAGTAACTCACGTTGAAATAATTCTGTACCTACTCTATAAAAGATTACCTTACGTACTGTAAATTTAATCTTCACTTCTGACCGATCCGAAAAGATAAAATTACTCAGACATGCTACCTACTGTTCATCCAAGTGGTTTTGTCGCAGAGTCGTAGAAAGAAGGGAAATCATATGACAGTTAATTACTTAACGAGGCCCTTTTACATAAGTTATTTTAAACAGTTAAACAGTTGTCGTAGAACTCTAATTCCAAACAAAAATTAATGTTTTCAGAAAAAAGTTAAGACAGCCTAGCCACTAGCCTTTATAGGGCGAGTAGAAGCAGGTGGGAAAAACCGGAATGCGACGTAGGCAAACGGACAGTACCTGTGCGAAAATATGATTCAATATTGAAAGCTCTTTCGTCACTGGAAAACGCGAACATATTTCTAGAACGTACTATACTCACTAACTCAGTACTGTTTACGCGTCCTTGGTTCTGTGTGGTTGACGGTTGTAAGTTTTCTAGTAGAGGGAGTGGGAGTGAAGTACATTCAAAAACTCAGGTACAATAAAAATTGAAGTAAAAATAAAATGATGGCCCTGTAGAAGAATATAATAAAAATATTGTACCATTATCCAACTAGGCTATATTAAAACACATCTTTGTAGAGACTCTTATTATGCCTCATTTCTATTATTATGACGCTTTTGTCAGTGATGGCAGGGTGGATTTATCCCAGAAACTTCAACGTGTTCGTAATGCGTGTGTTCGTTTCATTTGTAATGTCTGTCATCTCACCTTTTTTCGATAAATTATCGTGGCTCAGGTTATACGAGAGACGGAAGCTACATTCTCTTTCTCTCTCATACCGAGTTTTGCACACCTCACCACCTATTATTTATTTGTTCGATTTCACAATATTTCTCGCTATCATAAATTAAATACTTGGACACAACACGATAACACGCTAGAAATTCCACACCACACATCATCTCTCTGTTCCTCATCTTTCACTGTTGCTACTTCTCGTCACTGGAATTCTCAGTCGCCTGACGTCAAGGGCTATCGAACTTTGATTTATTTTAAATATAAATTAGAAGAATTTATTATGATGAGTTGCCAGGCTTAACGCGTTGTAAACATTGTATACAATGTATTCCAGTGTATTTATTATTATTTTTGGTTTCTTATTCCTATTGTGTACACTTTATTTAATTGTGTTTATAATTGTATTATGTAAATCGTATTTGCTTCTAATTTATTGCTTATATGTTTTCCACAGTGTTCATTTTTTAATATACTTTATTCAAAAATATCTGTTTGTGTTTTTATTAAGTAAATTGTGTTTACTTATCACATCACATAATATCAAAATATATTACACTATGTTTTTTATTATTTGTTATTGTGTACATTTTATTGGATTGCGGGTATCTAGCTTTATTACGTGAATCGTATTTGCTTCTAACAACATTAATTTGTATTCCACTGTGTTTATTTTTATTTTCATTCTGTAGACCTACATTTTTATTAAATTGCCGGTTTCTGGTTTTATTATGTGAATCGTACTTGATTCTAACAACGTTAATATGTATTTCAAACCGTTTATTTTTATTTTTATAAGGTACATTTTTATTTAACTGCCCCTTTTGATTCCATTTGTAAATCGCAATCATCTTTTACAGTATCCACCTCGCGACAATGGAATTCCCTGTCACAAAGTATTAGGGGCTGCAAGACAATAAACACTTTTAAAAACAGCTTAAAAGATAACCTTATTAGCATTTCACTCCAATCATACTGACTTAAACTACCACTGTCTACATTGTTACTCCTTCCTTTAGACATGATTCCTGATAGTGCTGTATTTTCAAAATTGTCTCATAATAATCTCTTTCTATTATCTAACATTATTTGAAATATATTAACATTCTATGTATTTTAGCTTAATTCTGCTACATAGTTTGTATTTCAGTGTTTAATTAATAGTTCATAGATTTTGTTGTTTAATTAGTAAATAACTCTTGCATACATGTAGCTCATATCTAAATCAAAATTATTGAATTCTTTGTAAGTTCATACATATGTATGTATACTTTTTGCTGGTTGAGTGGAAGAGAAGGCCTTACGGCCCTAACTCTGCCAGCTAAAATAAAGTATTATTATTATTATTATTATTATTATTATTATTATTATTATTAGTTTAGATTAAGATTCACATGTAATTATTAAGTATTAAAAAAAGTATTAAAATTTGTTTTAGAAAGCAGAAAGATTACTCAACTGAATTGTTGTTAAAACATTTCAAAGTTTTTAAAATTAAACAAATTTATTATTTTATTTTGTTTAAATATTTTCACACAAAAAACTTAATAACTTTGAAAGGTAGATACATAAATATAGAACTAAAAATATGAATTCTCTGCGTTTATTTGAACCTAAATGTAAAACCTATGTGGCTTTTCATCATAGCATGGGTCAAGGTCCTAGATTATTAAACAGATTTTATTCTAATAATATTTCAACCACTAATCCTCTCCAAATTAATAAAAGAGTAAAAAAAATTGTATTGGATTTATAGTTTGGGTTTAAAGATATTTAACACTTTTTGATCTGTATTCACTCTCAATTTTAATTATATTTTTGTATGTATTGGAATCCCCTCCTGAGCACGAGTCTTACTCATTCAGGAGTGGGTTAGTTTATAATATAATGTATTACTTTCTATTCATTTCAAACTTACTAACAATAAAATAAAAAAATAATTAATTAAATCGGATACCGCTGTATTTTCAACTATGTAAGCAAGTTTTAATCCTGGTTAAGTGTAAGAGAAGGCCTTACGATGGCTTTAACTCTGTCAGGTTAAATAAAACTACTGCTACTGCTACTGCTACTGCTACTGCTACTGCTACTACTACTACTACTACTACTACTACATTTTAATCGAGATTTTGTCACTAACCTGTAACTTTATCGCATGTCTCTACAATTCCTTTCTTGCGACATTTATTGTCAATTATAGAGAATAGCGTAATGATGGGCAAAATATAAAATTTTGTTTTCTTTCATCTTAAAGGGTATGATGGCTGAAATTTATATTTTCTACATTTTTGAAGCTATGTCATTGGTTATTTTGCAACATGATCACGGTGTGATAGATAATGATGAAGTGAAGTTTCATTTCTGTGAGTCAATTAGTTTCCGAGATATTAACAAAAATATTTTTAAAAATTTTTATATTTCAATATCAGATGTGTCGCTATGTTTTTTAGTAAAATGTCAGAGAACTTTTTACAAGACCGGTGACATATTTAGAAAAACATCACGCTTTTGTTTTCTTATATCTTCTCTACAAAACGGAGGAAACATTTTATAGCCACTGCATACCTAAAAATAGAAAATTTCCATTGTCAATTTTTATTTAAAAAAATATTCCTTTAATCATAAAACCTAGGTGCTGTTTTATTAAACACAGTGTATTAGAAGATGCAGCAAAAATGTCATGTTTCCAGCATCAAAATTGTAAGAGCCTTTATACTTCCGACCTGATGAAATGTGATAAAAAATGTTAGAAAACAATTTGCAAAAGTAGCATGGAATTAAAATTCAGGGTGCAGCCATTTATACTGGTTGTTCAGTTCAAAGTGTGTCATGGCTCGCTGTATGCCGTCATGTGGCTAGTCGTTGAGCCTAGAGAATTCAATCTTCCTACACTTCCGCAAAGGCGTATTACTTATCTGTCAGAGAAGTTGCCTAGCAAGTACGGCGTTCATTCTGAAGAGTACTTACCCATACGTACGGTAACACCTGTAGTGGCAGGAATGTGAACTGTTTGGAAACACAAACACGTACTGAGGTGAGTTTTTTTCTTACTGTTGGGATATGTGGAGAGGGTCAAGACGATTACTTACGTATTTGTTGACATTAACTTCGACGGTCAACATGGATACGGACTATTTGATTTGTGTTGTGGAATGTTGCCGTACGCAACAGATTATAACAAATACCCTGCGTACGACTTGCCCGCGCAAAACACAGTTCGAAAGAGATTATGGTAGCACACAGACTTTACAGACCGCCATCTGTTGCTACGACGTTCAAGCTATACCGTACACGTTCTCAAGTTCAGATTGAACACCTTGATTAATAGGCAACTTCTCTGACATATAAGCTGAAACTCGCTTCAAATCGTGACTCAAAACAGTGACGTCATGACACACTTTAAAATGAACCTCCAGTATATTGCGTAGTTTTATGATTTCGAGTTGAAACTTGTTCAACATATGAATAAAAGATTGCTCATTCATTTTTCACAGGAAAACGATAATGCGATTTTTTACTGAAAATGACCAAATTTTCACCCGTCTTCCCCCTTAATATTTCCTACAACGTCAAAAAAACGTAATATTTATTAATGCAGATTCTCGTTCAAATTTGAATCTGATTCTTTAATATTCTGTCTCCTGTTTTTATTATTACATCTTTCAAACAGTATATCACTTTAAAACGAGAACAAATCACTAGAAGCATTAAGATATGTCATCTGCAATTAATTAATTCCGCACCGGCTCCCATTTAATAGGATTTCTGCCCCAAGTACATTGAATGCACCGCACAATACAGTTCTGTGAGGAATTGGTTGATAAGGCATTGGCACGTTAACTGCTTACAGCACATGATCGATTTAATCTGTATGTGGGAACGTCAGGTATGTACGCAGGCACGTAGCTGTACTGCTAGTAATTTTCTGACGTAAGTTATGTGTTAATCGTAATAACCCACCCATCCATACACATGCCTCCAAGCTGGTGATATGCATTTGCCCGTGCCGAAGATTATCAGACGTTGCCATTTGCAGGTAGTGACATGTATATGTTTAAGATGCAGTTTCTGAGGTAAGGCTTTAAAATTTCTATGTTCGACATTTCCTAAATAACAGCAATACTTCGGCTTTCCATTCCTTTTACCCGAGTCCAAAACCTTCTAAATCTTCTTATTCCTCTTCATCATCATAATCATCAAAATCATCATCATCATCGTCATCACAATAGATATTAGTAATTGAAATATGTAGAAACTTTTGGATTTTTTAAATTTCATTTGAATTCGGCACTGTCAACTTTTCTGCTATTATACTTGAAATTTATATTTCACAAGACAAACATAAAATCTGCGAAGATGAGACTTCTAAGGTTAATGGTCAAGGTTCTTGAGAGCCATATAGGCGTTCGATTAAATTGCATGTATATAACCAAAATGAAGTGACTGTAAAACTTATGCTGGATTAATTATGAATATACTCGTAACTTACAATTTAAGGAAAATTTAAAATAATAATGTTATTCATCAGGCCTAAACATACAGCAATAAAATAATGTAGGCCTATAATTAGAAGGAAGAGTCTAATATTTTTGATCGTGGGAGAAAAGAAAATATTATGGAAAGAGTTATAATTGATTTTTAACACTATTAAGGGGTTAGGTACAGCTTACAGCAGTGAAAGTTTTGGAAATATTAAACATTTTTTCTTCCATTACTGTATCTTGTACAATAATGAAAATTGGTATGTGTAAAATACTGTCCTTCTGCTATATGAAAAAATAGTTTACGATTTAAAAGCGTTGGCAGTTCACTGTGCAGTGATGAAGAGTTTTCTTCACAATTCATAAACTTGTTAACTTTTTCATGTTCTCTCTCTTTTATTTTATTGCTGAAACTCATGTTTACAATATCATGCTCTTTCAACTACATTCCTTAATAAATAATATTCTTTTTTATTTTGTGTTAGAAGAAAATACTGACATTTCACCATTTTTAAAATGAATTTATTTTTTATCAGACAGTCTATCAAAGGTAGAGAAGTGATCTTGCACCATATTGTAGGTACGACATGCATAAATACACACAAAAAATTTCATCACAGAATGTTGGATAGTTTTTTAGTTATGTGGGAAACGCTTCATCACTGCACAGTGAATTGAATTTTGAAAAAAAAATGTAAATATTTTTTTAACTGTAAACATATTTTTTTCATATAGCAGAAGGACAGTATTTTACACATACTAATTTTCATTATTGTGCAAGATACAGTAATGGAGGAAAAAAATGTTGAATATTTCCAAAATGTTGCTGCTGTAAGCTGTATCTAACTCCTTAAGAGAAAATGCTGGGTAACTTTCGGCGCAGGATCCTGGACTAATTTCGCTGATACTATCACCTTCATCTCGTTCAGACTCTAGATAATCATAGCAGTTGATAAAGCGTCGTAAAATGACCAATTAAAAGAACAGGTGTTGAAAATGATGTTCTGCTGTCACACATTCTTGATATCTCTTTAGAAAATTGGAATTCACACGCTCATGTTCCTCACTCTCCCAATTTATGTTCCAATATTGTCTTGCAGCTATTAAATTGTGTGCGGACTACCTTTGTAAATTTTACTTTTTAAATTCCATACAAATAAAGTCACATGACAATAAATCGGGGGATCTTGAGGACAAAATAAATGGAAAAAACGATAAAGAGTAGGTAGATTTGAGAATAGAGAATAAAAGAATTAGTAAATATATAAATAATGCAAATTATTATGGAAATGAATATGCAATATTAAATAGAAAAGCGAGAAATGGAAGGGAGACAGTCTAGTTATGAGAGAGAATAGAAGAGGTTAGACAGGGAAGAATAGACAGCAATTCAGTTAATACAGAAGAATAGGAAGCAAACAGAAAATGCTTGGCAAAGGAATATATTAACATAAAAGGGTGATATATATATTATAGGGATGGTGAGTCGAAAAGCAGAAATGTAAAGATGCACCATAAGTATGAATTGTAAAGTTTACTGACAAATAAATATCAATATTTTAAATGAGTGTGCTCGAGTGTCAAATATACAAATTATTACGATAATAGAAACATAAGTATAACGTCAGTTCCTTAGAAACGGCAATGAGTTACGCACAAAATTCTAACGTCGCTCGTTGAGGAACGGATTAACGTGAAACGTTTATGGATGTGTTAAATTAATAAAATATTACGAAAATTTCAAATGACGTCAGATGCTTAGCAACGACAATAGGTTACGTCACACTGTCTGACGTCACTTGTTTAGCATCGGATTAGACTATTGTATTAGTATGACTATTTCGTTTATATGACGTCATTCCATTTTCGACCAATGAAGTGTAATGAAATTTTGAATTCCAACCAATCACAGTCAGACTTTGCGATAATTTCTGCAGCTAGATTTATCGCTATCAATTTATCGCATGGTCGTTCTTTTGTTTAGTCGTTGTCGCCAACTGTTTCCCCGTAAATTGATGATCATGAATACATTAAGATGCAACTACACGGTTAAACTTTTCTTTCAACTTTAAAGCAATGAATGCAAGATTGATATTTAATATTAATTAATATATTTACGCAGTGAAGACGACGTTCAAAACGGCGCTCCATGTAGACACAAAATCTTTATGCATCTTAATTGAACGTACCTTTTAAACTTGATTCTTTCAATATTCTTTCCAGATTGCACGCATACGCGATTGGAATATTGAACTGTGTAGATGCAGCTTTAGTTCCGTTACACACTACAGCGAGAATGCGTTTGTCGAACTATAAAAAATGCTTTCGTGTAGCACTCATTGTAAGTAACGGTCGAAACAAGGCACAGTTGACATTGGTCCTACTTCCACAGGTAACATAACCTATAACATTGTAACCTATAACATTTGTATTGAAATTAAACAATTAATAGACGTTCAAATTTATGTAACATCATCGCATATCAAACTCAAAGACCTTGCATAGTAATAATGTCTTTGATCAAACTGCCTTTCTTATGGCGTAATAAAATTCTTGTTTTAATTAGGCCTATCTATACAGAGAGGGCTTCACTTTGTAGCAACATGTCTCGCTGTGAATACATAAGCATTGGTATAAAGCTGTCCCCACTGTTACTGTTAAATTAAATTATGATTTCAGCAGATAATGAAAGTGTATTTATGTTATAATAATAAGAGAAAAGTTCAGTACATGTAATTAACATTGTTAAACCTGTATTTCGCTTTTCGCAATTGGCATTACTGAATAATAACATCGAATTTCTTTATTGCAATAATCGATATTCATCTACGAGTATTTCAACTTCACAATGTCTGAATAGGTTAAGTATTCGTTAATATACAATTATTAACATTTTGTGATCGAATTATAGGGATATATTATTTAAATTTTTATTTTATTCACGAAATAGTCCTAATAAATGTCACTCGAGGCCTGAGATTTCCCAGATAAATCCACTCGCTTCGCTCGTGGATTTATCGGCAGATCTCAGGCCTCTCGTGACATTACTACAGATAATTTCTAGTGGAATAGACTTACTTCCTTGCATGAATTACATTTATTTCTTATGTCACATACCCATACGAAAGGCTTTTTAACAAATCAATTGAGATGAAACACAGTAGGCCTAATTGAATTGTAAATAATTATTTACAGGATGAAAGTAAAATAACCCTGCAGATTTTCGAAGTGAATATCTTATGTTGTATGTAACAGAAAACTTTAATAGTCTCTCATATTGTTGGCAAGTTCGTAGTTTTTTTATTTTTTTGAAAAAAAAAAATTAATGTGTAACAGCCTCTTATTCGGTAACTATTGCGAGAAGGATCATGATTTTTATTCATATCAATAAGAAATCTAATAAAGAATCATATATCCCTCTGGTGTATTTCAATAGCGTATAAAATTAATTTAAAAACCGCTAATTTCAAGCCACTGCAAGATGCGATCATATTGCAACGTCGTAGCGAAACTCCTCCCTCGAGTAGGTCCGCCTCGGGTGCTCGTTGCAGAAGCCATTCAACATCGCTTAGCTACATTTCACGGAGGCCGTCTGTACAGTGATCTGAAAAACCAGAAACGGGATGATGAGGAAAGAATGATGGGGGAAGAAAGGAAGTGGCGAAGATGAGTGGGGTTCCAATCGCCTGATAAAGTTACCTGATATTCATCCATAGGAGTGAGGGAAAACCCCCGAAAAAACCTCACCCAGGCAATTCGTCCTGACCGGGAATCGAACCCGGGACTCGCTAACCCCTCAGCCACAACGGTGGACCAGACCGAGTTCGTTCACCTCTTACATCTGTATTACGAGAAGAGTGTGTTAGCGGCAATGTTGCCAAACTGCTGAAAATTACAAATTAATTTTGTAATTAATCGTGAATTTAATCACAAAACGTAATATAGGTTTTCTATTCATTTACGTGTAACCTATCGTCCCTTTGAATCTTCAAGTTTATTTTACTGCCATTCTGTATAGCATACATTCAATAAGGTAATAAAGGAAAAATATCATTAATAATAAAACACATCACTGGCTTTTAATGCACCCGAAAGTTCATTGCCGCCCTCACATAAGCCCGCCATTGGTCCCTATCCCGAGCAAGATTAATCCAGTCTCTATCATCATATCCCACCTCCCTCAAATCCATTTTAATATTATCCTCCCATCTACGTCTCGGCCTCCCCAAAGGTCTTTTTCCCTCCGGCCTCCCAATTAACACTCTATATGCATTTCTGAATTCGGCCATGCGTGCTACATGCCCTGCTATCTCAAACGTCTGGATTTAATGTTCCTAATTATGTCAAATTTGCATTAAATTTACTTCACTCTCAATCATATTCACACACCTCAAAAATAAGAAGAAAACCCTTAAAAATATAAATATCACAATGACACACAAACCAGAATATAAACATTCCGACCAATAGGGCTACAGGATCCTGTGAATCCCTGGTCACTATTTTTGTGTACATCAGAGCTTCCATGACTTCAATTTCAAGGAGATAATCCGTTATTGTAGATTGAATTCACAGCGGAGCCTTGTAATAATTTGGTTATATCGAGAAGAAAGGAGTTTGCGCTATATGCATTGTAGGGTGACATCTAGGCCACAAAACATGACAGTAACAACGTGCTTGCTATACTCAATTGAATTTCGTAGTAGTTATCGCAGAAATGTCATCGACTACCTGTCTCTCATAGCATGACGGTTAATTTACAACCCGCTGCAGGATGAGAGGTTCCCAGATTATGCGAACAGATATGTCAGCTGTGGGTGGGATTTCATGTCGGGAAACAATGAGCATTGCACACTCATTACGCCAACAACTATACCAGCATCTAATTGAATAACTTACGAAATACACCCCCCCCTCTGAGTCTAGAGGCAAGATAATTTTCAACTAAAATTCCATTTAATTAAGCTACGTGTGCTTAGATTCACAATCTAAATTCGGGGAGAATTGCGTGCTTTCCCCCTAACTTCAATTACACTAAGTCTTGTAACTTGTAATAAATATACAGAATTATGAATAATTTTAAGGGAAAAATTGTTCCGGGGCCGGGTATCGATCCCGGGACCTCTGGATGAACGTACCAGTGCTCTGCCAACTGAGCAACCCGGGAACTCTACCCGACACCGTCTCAACTTTTCCCTTTATATCCACACAACTCGCGTGGGCTGACGAAACGCCAGAGACCCACATCGAGTGCACACAAACTCTGTGTGACTTGAAATTGTGGTTTTCTGTTAACGTACACAGTGACGTATATATTATGCAAATCTAATCTTACAGGTAAAGCTTCCTGTAAAGCAGATTTGAATAATTTCAGCCCACGCGAGTTGTGTGGATATAAAGAGAAAAGTTGAGACGCTGTCGGGTAGAGTTCCCGGGTAGCTCAGTTGGCAGAGCGCTGGTACGTTTTCATCCAGAGGTCCCGGGATCGATACCCGGCCCCGGAACAATTTTTCCCTTGAAATTATTCAAATCTGCTTTACAGGAAGCTTTACCTGAAAGATTAGATTTGCATACAGAATTTTGGCCTAAGACTCGCAGGTTTACTACAGCATGGTTGTGAGTTCAAATCTCTCCTAGAGGATATCATGTTGACTATATAGTGTCATGTGTAGTCTCAGATGAAGGCACGGTTTTACAATGATTCATGTAAAAACAATCGTACGCTGTATTCATCTAGTATGTGCAGGAATTTTTAAAGGCACGAGATGAATCCCAGTAACAATGTGAAAGATCCTTCTAAAAACTGACAGATATAAAAAGACAGAGATAGACACAGAAAATGAAAGGGAGAGAGTAACAATGAAATAGAGAAAGAGACACACTGAGTCAGACAAAGAGAGAGATAGTCAGATAATGAGGCAAAGTCAGAGGCACGCAGGATCAGAAATGGAAAGGGAGGACACAATCAGAAACAGAGAAAGCACAAAAAGATAGAGACAAACAAAACCAGAAAGGGATAGGTGACACAATAAGACATAGAGAGAGCACACATAGACAGAGATGCACAGAAGCATACACATAACAATATATATACAAAAATAGAGACACACAGAACCAGAAAGGGACTGAAACATACAATGAGACATGTGGAAAGTACATAAAGACATAGCAGAACGACCCAAAATGGGACAGTGACACAATAAGACACAGGGAGAGTACACAAACACAGGGACACAGACCCAGAAAGGGACTGAAACATACAATAAGACATGTGGAAAGTACATAAAGACAAAGCACACAAACTCAGAAAGGGACAGTGACACAGAAAGAGACACAGGGAGAGTACACAAACACAGGAACACAGACCCAGAAAGGAACTGAAACATACAATGAGACATGTGGAAAGTACATAAAGACAGAGGACACAGACCCAGAAATGGACAGTGATACACAATCAGACACAGGGAGAGTACACAAACACAGGGACACAGACCCAGAAAGGGACTGAAATATACAATGAGACATGTGGAAAGTAGATAAAGACAGAGGACACAGACCCAGAGAGGGACAGTGATACACAATCAGACACAGGGAGAGTACACAAACACAGGGACACAGACCCGGAAAGGGACTGAAACATACAATGAGACATATGGAAAGTACATAAAGACAAAGCAGAACGGCCCAAAATGGGACAGTGACATAAGACACAGGGAGAGTACACAAACACAGGGACACAGACCCAGAAAGGGACTGAAACATACAATGAGACATGTGGAAAGTACATAAGACAAAGCAGAACGACCGAAAATGGGACAGTGACACAATAAGGCACAGGGAGAGTACACAAACACAGGGACACAGACCCAGAAAGGGACTGAAACATACAATGAAACATGTGGAAAGTACATAAGACAAAGCAGAACGACCCAAAATGGGACAGTGACACAATAAGGCACAGGGAGAGTACACAAACACAGGGACACAGACCCAGAAAGGGACTGAGACATACAATGAGACATGTGGAAAGTACATAAGACAAAGCAGAACGACCCGCAATGGGACAGTGACACAATAAGGCACAGGGAGAGTACACAAACACAGGGACACAGACCCAGAAAGGGACTGAAACATACAATGAGACATGTGGAAAGTACATAAGACAAAGCAGAACGACCCAAAATGGGACAGTGACACAATAAGGCACAGGGAGAGTACATAAACACAGGGACACAGACCCAGAAAGGGACTGAAACATACAATGAGACATGTGGAAAGTACATAAAGACAAAGCACACAAACCCACCAAGGGACAGTGACACAGAAACAGACACAGGGAGAGTACACAAAGACAGGACACACACCCAGAAAGGGACTGAAACATAAAATGAGACATGTGGAAAGTACATAAAGACAAAGCACACAGACCAAGAAAGGGACAGTGACATAGAAACAGAAACAGGGAGAGTACACAAAGACAGGACATACACCCAGAAAGAGAATGAAACATAAAATGAGACATGTGGAAAGTACATAAAGACAAAGCACACAGACCAAGAAAGGGACAGTGACATAGAAACAGAAACAGGGAGAGTACACAAAGATAGGACACACACCCAGAAAGGGACAGGGGCACACAATCAGACACAGAGAGAAAGCACATAGACACAGCACCAGACACACGATAACGTAAACAGGATGGCAGTCATAAAATGATAGAGACACAATGACACAGTTATACTCAAGCATATACATAGACAAGGAGACAGGAATGCAGAATAAGAAAGGAAGAGAAACTTAATCAGGCTCAGGGAGAATAGACAAAGACAGAGACACAGATCCAGAAAGGAACAGGGTAATCCAATCAGACACAGGAAAACTACACAAAGACACAGACGCATAAAGAGACAATGCCACAAAATCAGATACATGGAAAGTACACAATGTCAAAGCACATAGACCCAGAATGGAACAGTGATACAAACACACAGGAAGAAAACACACAGACAGACACACACAGCAGAAGATACAAATAGGGTTTATCAATTATTATTCTAATCGGTTTAGTTAACGTAAAATATATTAAGGGAGCTTCAGAATGAAACAAAAGAAACGTGGGCTATCAATGGGATAAAGTTTACTGTCCAACATAATTTATTCAGATTCTTCACCGGACAGGATTGTAATTATTGTTTTAAAGGGTGTCAATATTTGAACTGTCTCTTCTAAAACGCGCCACTCTTGCTCTGTAATAAAAATATAAGTGGATATCAACTTAAGGATAATTGTAATTATATTAATACCAGACGTTTCTTTAGTTTCATTCAGAAATATTTTAATCCAAACAGTAAAATATAACTCAAGTTGTCTAAACAGTAAAATATAACTCAAGTCGTCTTGTAAATATTTCATTTGTTTTTTATTGCCTCGAAAGTTACGTTTTAGAGAAATTTCAAGACTTTTTCATAGACTGTGAGAATTTGGGAACAATAGCACTAAAACAATTTAAAAAGAAATCGTATCAAATGTTTTGCGTAATTGATTTCATCAAGTTCGCGATTGTGCGATCGCTTCAAATGGTCTAACAAATTCGAATTTCCACCACCCTTAGAGTAAATTCGCCCACAAAGTTTACAGTGTGCGACTTTATTATACCTTCAACTAAATTAAAGAATTTCCATGCGACGGATATCCGATTTGGTGCCATTTTATTCCACACACAACTACCGCCAGTCCGTACGCACCGGTCGTCCTTGAGCTAACTGTCGCTTCGCTCCGAACCCCCGCATCCCTCCGTATGTCCCCTGTTCCACCTACGGTAGTATCGGAGATCACCGGTGGAGAGCTTTATTCGTAATCTCAGATTCCTCCGCGGCTGTAGTCACTCCGATGAGCAGCACTGGTACAGATCGATTATTTATACCTGATAGCTCGGCGACGCGAAAGAGCGGAAGTAATAGAAGTAGTGGGGAGAACTCCAGAGTAGAGGTAAGAGCAAGTGGTCAGTAAAGAAATGCAGTACTGCTTACTGTACTGGAAACACACAGCTCTACAGCACGTGTGATATCCGATCGCTTTGAAAGCAAGCGACTGACTAACCCGAACACCCCTTAGCATAACTTAATGGACTCACCTGACCCAGGCGCACATTGTCGGCGACTGTCACGACTGCACTTATGAGCAAGTACTAGCTAGTGCGAGTATTCAATGACATGGCTGGTTTAGTCCACAATGGAAATTTATTGGTTGCTGCTTCAATTCTATTCTCAACTTGGAATATATGAATAACACTTCCCATATGAAGATTCAAACTACGTTCGTAACGTAGGTAGAAAATATATAAGTACGCTCATCCAGAGACATATAGACGCTAAAGACCGTTTTCTATAAATGGTCTACATCTCAATCGCTTATATTTATTAAACGTTTCCACATATCCCTTTATGTATTACTTATCGCCGTAAAACTAATATACGGTTCTTTAGTACTAGGAACAACTGTACCGGAGTTTCGAAACCTTCAGTGAAAAATTGAACAGTGTACGTTTCATATATTTCTACATTTCTGGATACACATAAAAACAATATTACAAGTCGTCACGTTGGCAATATTTTCATTTTATTTCAATTTGAGTACTTCATAAAAACCTCGACAATTGCATCGTATTACACCACAGAGGTTTCAGACTAAGTAAATGGAACAAAATCGCTCATAAAGTGGAAGCGTTATGGCCTGAATCCAAGACAATTGAAACTATTTCCCTGCAAAGGAAGGACTTTTTTATAGTATTCTGAATATAAGTTTCTAGTTGTGCTGAATATAAGTATAATTCTGGACTCGGATATTGATTTCGAAAACTTTCGTGATGGATTCCTTCTATGCTGGCGCTAATTAAACTGTTATTGATGTGAATAAACTAATAAAGAAATAGGAATAAGTCACAAACATAACTTTGGAAAAAGCTGTGTACAATGCCATTACATGCAACTATTCATAAACCGTTTACATAGATAAAACCGTAACGATATAAAATTTTTAATAATTGGTTAAATGGCGATCTTACTCGTGTTAATTATGTAAGCATGTGCGGCTTACAGCTGTTTCGGTGTTACTTCACACCATCCTCAGAGCCTTCTGTGTCTCGGAATCATTCTCAACTTCGCTGCCTATTGTGTGGGTGCGTTCGTGTGATGAAGAGTTGTGTCAAATAGTGTGTATGTTCTGAAATTGATCTGTGTGTTGAGTATTTGATTAGGGTGTGTTTTAGTGTGTCTGTATATTTCATATTGTTCTATTGTTGAGTTTTTTTTTTATTTTTGGGTTGTATGTGTAGGATTTACATGTCTGTATTTATGTTATTGTATGTGTGGTTGGCATTAGTTACTGTATGTGTTCGGCATATGTAGATGTATTGTGTCCTCTGGTTATTGCTTAATGTGTTCTTTGTATCGAGTTTGGAATGATCTGCCTGTCTGTCCAATGTAGAAACTGTCGCAAATATTGCATGTGAGCTTGCATTCGCCTGTGTGATTGTATTTATTTGTTTGTGTTCTTTGTGTGTTGAGATGTCTTTGTAGTGTGTTTTCTATTCTGTATGCTATGTTGTATTTCTGTTTTCTGAATGAGGATGCGATCTTGTGTGTGTTTTTGTTTTCGTATGTTGGTATGTTGTATTTCTTGTGTTCTTGTGTTTGTGTTGTGTTTTGTGTTTGTTGAGTTTTTGTTTTGTCTTCCTTATGATGTTGTCTATTATGTTTGGGTTGTAACTATTTTCTTGTGCTATGTAAAATTTTAAGTTCAATTTCTCTAAACTTTAAGTTTAAATTGAGTTCACGGGAATAAGGGCTTTCAAGAAAATTAAAATCAATTTTAAAGTGTAAATATTTTCAACATATAACTTTGTACGTAAGTACCAAATGAAAAATTTTTTCATACAAAATGGGTACAACTCGAAGGGGAAAATAATACTGATGGGAAGGCAACCTTGTAGCGTTATTTATTAATGAAGTGGTTCCCAACTTTTTTTGACTGACGACACACTTTACTGATCGCCCACGATATCGCGACACTTATTCATAATAATAATAATAATAATAATAATAATAATAATAATAATAATAATAATACCCCAGTGCATTACTTCTGGAGGAAAAGATTGTAGAACTATGTGTAGAATATTTCACAGCAAGTCGGGGAGATGATAAGGCCTACTATTCACTGCACTCCGATTTTGTCGTTTTTAACCATCTTTTCGCACAACTAAAACTTTCAAGGTCTAAGCGGAATTCAAAGAAAAATTATATTAAAAACACAGTTATTCATACATATTTCAGTTCCATGATGAAATGCAACAAAAAGGTGCCAGAACGCTGTTCCTGCGCTTTCCGCTAGAAAAAAAAAACACTGATAACTTCTACGTAACACGCAAAAAAAAAAAAGCAACTTGAGTAGCATTAGAAAGAAACAAAGGTATGTGTCAAAACTCCCAACCAATCTGTGTAAGATGTCCGATAAAAGATATCTATTATAGTTTTTGAAAACTCACCTATTTAAATTAATGTGAAGTCTGTGCTTGGTGGGTTGCACAGAGTTTCGACACGATTTTACACTCAGGAGAAGATAAAAGTGAGATGTTCAACGAGACGGTAGCAATAAAATATTTCACAGCCGACGGGGTGATGATTAGGGCCTACTATTCACTGCACTCCGATTTTGTCGTTTTTACACACAACTAAAAATGTCAAGGTCTAAGCGGAATTCAAAGAAAAATTATATTAAAAACACAGTTATTCATATATATTTCAGTTCCATGATGAAATGCAACAAAAACGTGCCAGAACGCTGTTCCTGAGCTTTCCGCCAGAAAAAAACACTGATAACTTCTACGTAACACGCAATCGAAAAAAAAAAAAAAAAAACAGCAACTTGAATAGCATTAGAAAGAAAAAAAGATATGTGTCAAAAATCCCAACCAATCTATGCAGGATGTCCTATAAAAGATATCTATTATAGTTTTTGAAAACTCACTTATTTAAATTAATGTGAAGTCTGCGCTTGGTGGGTTGCACAGAGTTTCGACACGATTTTACACTCAGGAGAAGATGAAAGTGAGATGTTCAACGGGACGGTAGTAATAGAATTGATAAAGTAAACTATTCCTAAACTCTTTGCAATCAGGATAGTTCGTAGTCTAATCGTTAAACATGATTAGATGATGACGCTGAGAAAAAGAATAAGATAGAAGAGGAAAAAAGAAAGACAGTAAAATTTTTCGCTGGAGTGATTCCAAGCGCTGAATTTGTAATATTGAAAGTTCTTTCAATCTCACTTCTTGCACTGGAAATGATAAATGATCATTTCCTTCTCGTAAGAATTTTATTTCTGTAATAACAGTTTGCTTGAAGTAATCTCGATCTTTCTCTTCCTCTTGAGGGAATCAAATGGCACTGACTTTCTTCGCTCTTATAAATTCACTTTAATATCAGTTGTAATTAGTTTCTGGAAACACAGAGACTCGATTATTAAGTCGGTGAATGATTTGTAATATATACGCGAGGTCTGCCAAATGACAGCAAAGAAAAATAATGATAGTTAAGCTGACTACAAAATAAGGAATTCTGTTTATGGGAAAGGGTCTTTCGAAATGAGACATGAAACACTTGGGACAAAAGGCATTACTTTCAATTTGCTTAATAATTGATTTGCCGACATGGTATCAGCCAGATGCCTGCAGGTCTTAAACTTTCTGAGAGATAGATTGCTCTAATTAGCAGAATGAAATTACTGTAAATCGGAACAAAGAAGAATTCTTAATCACAGATATATTTTCGTGTCATTTTCTATCATTTTACTCAACGACTCTGTACCTATTACGTCATAATCAAAGTTACGTTGATTTTGTGGTAGTAAGATGATATTTTGGCTGAGTCCAAGGATTCGCTATTGAGTTACCTAACATTCGCTCACCGTTTCAGTAAACCTAGGGAAAACTCAATCAGGTAATAAACCTCAGAGGGTTTCGAATTCGTTTCCGAGAACAGTTTTGAAGGACAAGTCCCGCACGCTGAACAGCAGTGGCGTATCATCCATGTTCAACTCGAAATGTTTCTTAACTTTTATTGCACCAACAGTTATCACAGTGCAAATAAAATAAATAAAGCAATACAGACTAGTAATACATCACATAGTTATTGTTATGAGAATATTCACTTTAACAACAAATTATCTTAACTGGAATATCTTAGACTAAATGCCAGTTTTTCCAAGTAATGTTTAATTTGGCTTAACAAATGTTAAATTAACAGCTGGTTTATTTTTAACGTTTTGTTAAGATATTTTCCATTTTTCCAACATAATTTTGTTTAAAATAACCAACACTTAACTTTAACTGTCGTTAATACTATTCTAACTACTCAACAGCAGTTGGTAATGATTTTGCATATATAAAACAACTTCTTATTGGCTGATATTATTATTTAAATTCTGTACTATGGAGTAAGTCATGAAACATGTGTAAAATCGTAACCTATTACAGTAGCCATGATTCATACAGTACAGAGAATTGATAAATGAAAGTTGCATTGACTGCTATTGAATAATAATAATTATTATGTATGGTTACATTTTATAATGCTAAATATGAATTTCTGTTTAGAAAAATCTCAGCATTATGACCACCAGGTGACAATAATTACACGAATGTGTGTGTAGTCAACTGTACACAAAACCCCGAGGAGAATTCCGTATCATATAAAATTCTCTAATTTAGGTTCATGTATAAATTATATGTAATTTCGTCCTAAAGAAGCAATTGCTCCTGAAACATTTTATTATTTACTCACTGCGTATTTTGAAGCACTATTGACATCGGCTATAGTTGAAGAGCTAGTAACATAGAATCTAGAGTTAATAGTAGCTAGTGAATTGAAACAAGTGGCCTATTTCAACTAGGTAACATACAACTGAGTTTTATTTTAAGACATGAAAGTGATTATTATAACTACATACCGGTACCTAAGAAATATTAGTAAATTAATACATAATGTGCATTCAAACATAACAAAACTTAATTGGTATATTAACTTTCATTTATTAGAATTATATTATAGCTAGCGATAAGATATGTTGGCACTGGCTTTAAAACAGAAGCGAAAGAGCTGGATTCTTGGAATTTATAATCGTTTTCTTTCCGATGGAAATGTAATTTTCCAGCAGGATAATCATCCCACGCACACCGCCATAAACGTTCAAAGACGGTTCACGGAAAAGCATGAAAAAGAGGATTGACAAATATCGAGACATCCCACCTCAAAATCCAGATCAGTTCTGGGATCAAGTTCTGGTTACCTGGGAAGATTTCGCTAAGGACCAGAACTATTTCCGCGATCTGGTGGACTCAATGCCCCGAAAATGCCAGGCAGTGATAGACGCCGATGGCATGTGGAGAATGTATTAGATCCACATGTGTATTTCTTTTATTTTTCTTTAATTTGTTTGTTTATCTTTGTTTTATTTCGGGAAGAAAATTGATCTCCCAAGAGTTTTTTAAATTCTCCTAGTGGAGCCAGAGTTGCGAAATAATAAGTTCCACTACACAAAATTATAAAAATGAAGAAAGGTAACATGTATAAAAATTAGTTACGTTAAAAAAAATTATCGCCGAGAACCGAACACGGGCCCCTGAGATGGCAAGCCAACACGCTACTGACTACTCCATCTGGGTACCATGACGTAACCAGCGCGACGAGGCACATATAGCTGCTAGGCTTGATGTCTACGGACACAGCTCACATACAAATGTAATCGTGTAAATATTTCAATGTTCAGTACCAGTTAATGTTTCATTTGGACTGATTTACTGAAGCTTGGTGAAACCGTCCCTTACTCTAAACATTCCTCAAAGAGAAACATAACATGTTACTTTCACAACTTTTGTCTGAACAGCTGTGGTGTTATCCGCCATGTTTAACTGTTTGTTAAATGAGTTAACGGCCTGAAATCCTACATTTAAAGTTAACAAACGGTTAAGAATCTGTTAAGCCAAACTGGTGTTGAACAAATGGAAAAACTGTATTTAACAAACTGTTGAAGGTTTAACAGTCGTTAAGTCTTCTAACAATACTTGGACAAACCGGCCATAAGTATTATTAGTAACAGTAATAACACAGATCTTATTCGTTTCAGTTATTTAAAGATACAAAAAAATGCTACGCTGTATCAAGAATACACTGTGCATATAAAATACTTCACCAATTTTCGGGAATAAAACTGCAGTTTTGTTGGCTTATGTTTTTTTTTTTTTGTTCGGTTTACAAATTTAATGGATAGTTGTTTAGTAAACTATCAGAAGACAGGTCTGAACCTCACAATTAATACAATTTTAATAAATTTTGCTTCCATACTTCTATAAGTAAAAGAAAAGAACTATGCTGTCGTGCATATGAACTATGTTTTTATTATGCCCCTGAAGCTACCAATTTAATATGTGGAGATGTTCTGAAATTTTGGCAAGGAATGCCAAATCTATCAGCCAATTTTCGTCCCCCAAACCAGGGAGTTTCTGTGTCCTATTAAAAGTTAATTATTTATTAACATATTGGAATGCTAGGCCATCGTAATATATTTCAAACATAGGCAACACTTACCGGTACTTAAAATTTATAGTTATATGGAAATATTATATTACTGCACCTTTTCCTTCATAGCAGCAGAAATTAATTTCCGCGTGTCAAAAAAACCGACGAAATATTTTTCCACAACTAACCCGCCGTATAGCTCTGGCATTCCTCGGAGTTTCGGAATTGTCGATGTTTTAATGACTTTGATTTTATTTGGTTTGTAGTTTCAACAAACAAGTCCATAATATTTTTCGTATTTGTTGTTTTGTTCCATAGTATTTCTTAGAGAATTACACTGGATGAAAGTTAAACCATTATAAATGTTTAATTGTAAAATTACAGGAAATGAAGTTACAGTTTTTAACAGAATAATGATAATAATAATAATAATAATAATAATAATAATAATAATAATAATAATACTTATTGGCATTTAAGGAAACCGGAGGTTCATTGCCGCCCTCACATAAGCCCTCCATTGATCCCTATCCTGAGCAAGATTAATCCAGTCTTAATTGAAGGATTCGTAACAAGCTATTTTTTTACGGTGATGGGTTGTTAGCCCTTCGCCCAACCCCCAAGCTGGAGGACCACCCCTTATCGGCTGTCCACGACTGCTTATTCAATATATTCGCAGCTACCCTCCATATCTGGAGGCCGTCTCCTCTATCCGCAACCTGAGGACGCGCCATGCCGTGGTAATAGGAAACCACAATCACAATACATAGAATAATAATAATAATAATAATAATAATAATAATAATAATAATAATAATAATACTTACAAATGGCTTTTAAGGGACCTGGAAGTTCATTGCCGCCCTCACAAAAGCCCGCCATCAGTCTCTATCCTGTGCAAGATTAATCAAGTCTCTATCATCATATCCCACCTCCCTCAAATATATTTTAATATTATCCTCCCATCTACGTCTCGGCCTACCCAAAGGTCTTTTTCTCTTGGATAATAATAATAATAATAATAATAATAATAATAATAATAATAATATAATTGATATAATTATCTTTTAAAAGGGTAGATAATATTCTGGCCGAAATTCACGTTTGTGTGGATTTTTCAACGGTCTTGATAAAGACATGATGCTTTGAAGTCATGCCACCAGCGTTATTATAGTTAAGTTGTGTACGCTGAACTGCAAGTCCGTTGTGTGTGGGGGTATAGCCTCTACTACTCCCTTCACTTGCTTTGTCTTCCAGGGGCTGGCTCGCGAGTCACAAAATGCCGACATATGCTCTACCACTTGAATTAGAGCGCAGTGCCAAGTTCGTCACGTTTTAACTACAATTCATCATTTTTGTTAAGTTTTCAGAGAACAAGTAGTCGATGAACTAGGTGACGGAGTGTCTTACTTTGAAATTTAAATCTATGTCTACTTTAAATTACGAAGTCGAAATCTACACGTACTACGATTTTCGTGGCGATAATCAATTTTGTAACTAAACTTCTTCATCAAAACTTTATTAATTAAGTATAATACAGGAGCTTGGGTACTCGCATGCACGTACACGAGCACCGTGATAGTCCACTCTCAACTTGATAATAAACGTTACACAGTCATTTTGGCTGCTACTGGGTGGGAACGCAAAAGGGAAGCAAAGAAGTGATACAAGAATTATCAAACAGAAAAATGGTTTAATTTAATTTACAAAAACTTTCCTCATTAGAGGGCTATCTCATATAATTAAAGGAATATGTGCAATTACACAGAATGTCTTAATGACTATGACTCAATTTAAAGGTTCTTAGAGGAGTGAAAATAGAGAAAATATGAGATTGAAATGCATTCGAAAAGTCTCTGTTATGACACTTAGCTGTAATGATGCTTATGTTAATGCCGGATATTTAGATAATATCTTTTGTAAAGAAACAGGAATACATAATTGAGGTCCTCAATGAAACAACAGCATATAGAAATGCTAATATAGATGCTAACATTGTTAAAAAATGGCTTAATTCCAACTTCCTTTCTTTAAATATATCTAAATCAACTTTAGTTTCTTTTTCGTTAACAGCTGCCAGTGTTCAAAATTTAAAATTTAGCGATAAATATAGACTAATAATACACAGTGAAAATTGTTTAGATCCCAAAAGTTGTAAATGTCCACCTTTGAAAGAAGCCACGTATGTCAAATATCTGGGTATCATTATTGATCAGAATTTAAAATGGCCTCATCACATTACTTATCTTTGTAAGAGGCTTCGTAAAACAATTTATAAATTCGTTAATCTTCGATGCTACTTACCTATGAGCGTATTCCGAATCTCACCGGTGAGCAATCCGATGGCATCACGGTGTTCCGAATTCCACCGATGACGTCATTGATGCTCCACCGGTGTCGCACCGGTGCCATCAACTTGCAGAGGTGGTGGCAGTCTCCATCAGTCGCCATCAGTGAATCTGATTGTTTCTTATATAGGGCGGGAATTAGCAGACGAATAACATCTGTTGTGTCATGGCGGTGTGTTCTGCTGTATTGTTTACAATGAGCACAACGTAAAAACAATATGTTAATGGCTTATGAGCGAACATGTCAACGGACCAGTTATTACTACTGGTTCAAGAAATAAATTGTTTATCCTGTCTTTTCTTTGAGCGAGATGGCAGTATGAAAATTTCGCATAATTTTGCTTGCGTAGCACAGACAACAACTTGTACTGTTGCCATGACAGCCATCGATCTTTCCAGAAGTTTTGTTCCTTATTTCGCTGCAACGTGACGTCATTGATGCCACCGGACCGATGAGATTCGGAATACGCTGTATTAGAGTTCTACGAAATGTTTATTTGGTCATTATTCAGTCTATCATTCAGTATGGTATAATTGTTTGGGGTGGAAGTACAAAAATTAATCTTAGTCCGTTAAATTTACTACAAAAACGAATAATTAAAATTTGTTTGAAGAAACGTTTCGATTATCCAACTAAATTAATTTATTCTGAATTTAATGTATTTAATATTGAACAAATTTATAAGTATACGCTGTTAAAATGTTATCATAAAAATCGTAATAAGTTTGAATTACAGACACACAATTACGACACAAGACGAAATATTAATTCAACATTAGTAGAACCTAAATGTCTCACATCTGCTGGTCTAAAGCATAGCATAAATTTTGGCCCTCGGTTGTACAATGCTTTTACTAAATTACACCCAGAACTTCTAATATGTAACCCACTAACATATAACAAGAAAATTAGAAACGTGTTAATATCTTCAATTTGATTAAATAAAGTTATAGCCTATGTGTATGAATTAATCAACCTATATTATATTTGTATTCTATAATTTTGAAATATATATTAGTCCTACTTTTCACGTGCGATATTATTCTTCTCTAGTGTTAATATTATATTATATAATTCCATTGCCGCTGTAATTATATTTTAGTTCCTATTTTATTTTACTTATTTATTTATATTATTATTATTATTATTATTATTATTATTATTATTATTATTATTATTTATTTTAATATTATATCTGAACTGCGACCGAGCACGAGCGCTGCTCATTCGGTCTCAAATTTTGTTAATACTACTGTATCTTCTTTTTATATTGCTTGTATTATTTTATTTGTATTTCTCTTTGTTTGTTTTGTAATTATATTTCTAAGTATAGATTTTACAGGGGAACGTTTTATGCTAATTATTCATTCCTGGGTTATATTTTATTTAAAAACTTTGGGCCCTATTCATAGACATTTTTAGCGCGGGCTTTCGGTGGATTATCAGCGTTTTTCGTATTCATAAATCAGTGTTAGCGATATGATATGATTTGAATTCTGGACTAGTAACCAGTGGATAGCCGGGGCTAGCTTAGTACGCTCGTAGCGCGTGCTGCGAAATGTCTATGAATACCACCCTTTAGGTTTTAGTTATAAATAGTCAAACTGCATATAGAGTCAAGTTTTAATGTTTGTGTGCTTGTTGGATGCAAAATAAGTAAGACTTATTTCAGCTTGACTTGGCACGTTATTTTATATTAGATCTTCTTTTCTACACTGAATTAAATTATACTTCATCATAAAGTAAATATACTAAATGAACAAAAATTCACTAAACAACCAAAATAGAATATAATATATTTCAGACAAAAAGAGAAAATTATTATTGTACAACTAAACATTCATTGTAAAGATATTCCATAACATCGTAAAATATTCTAGTGATCTTAGTTGCTGCTTTTCGTTGATAAAGAATATTCCTCCTTTTTAATACGTCAAGAACTGTTTTTCAACCAAAATATTGGTATCCGACCCTTCACATTCTTCGCAGACAAAAGATTTTCGACTGTCAAAAATATAATTGAAATTATGTGGAGGGTAAAAAAAAAATTCAAAGCTTGCTGCCTTTACTCAACATTTTGCTGTTTATGCTTTTTGGTATAATTAAGTTGTTGGGTATACTTTTGCTCATCGCCAAAATTTTTCATTACCTTACATTCATTTTGTCCCCATTTAGTAGGCTTAGCACTTCCATTTAGACCAATTTCACAATCAGATTAACCGAAACTTAATTCAGCTGGCGAGTGTCCTCCATTTTACATACTTGTCACGCCAGTGATCCCAAGTCGGCACAGTCGACAACGAAATAATGGCCGAAGTGATAGACTGGGGATACTATTACATGGACACGACGGATGAAAACGCCACAAACACTTGGGCTATTTTTGTCGATGGAAGGTCATTCTGCCTTAGCAGAGCTACCATCTGAAGAAATCTCGATTTCGCAAAACAAGCGACTAGGCTGTTGTTTTGCTTGGGATCTGAATTATAATATCCATAAACTCTGCCGAGAAACTTACAGCAAGAATTTTGATTTTATGTAGCATCAGACGAAGTACGGCAATGTAATAATCAATATAGTGAGGACGATATGCATCACTGAAAATTTTGGTCTCCATTTTGACCTCTCGTTCTAAATACTAACGCATTACTCCAAGTTAATCATACGAACCACTGTTAGATATGCATATGACAATATGAAAATGATGCGTTATGGATATTAAATAAACGAATTCAATTACGAAAATTAGTTTCAATTTCGTTTATTCAAATTCAATAGGCGTTCTAAATACACGCAAGAGGAGGTACTGGCACATAACTATTCGAAAACAAATACTATGTTTTTTAATTATTTTTATTGTGTACATTTCATTCAATTGCCGGTTTCTGGTTCTATTACGTGAACCCTACTTGTTTGTAATTTAATACCAATATGTATTCCAATGTGTTTATTTTTATCTTTATTATGTACGTACATTTCATTGAATTACGGGCTTCTGATTTTATGTGAGTCGTATTTGATCCTAACAACATTTAATATGTACTCAACTGTCTTTATTTTTATTTTATTATGTAAATTTTTATTCAACTGCCTTTTTTATTTCATTATGTAAATCGTATCTGTATGTAATTACTTCAATCCGATTCAGTTCATGTACAATTATGTAAGCAAGTTTTAGTCCTGGTTGAGTGTAAGAGAAGACCTTACGGCCTTAACTCTGCCAGGTTAAATAAAGCCATTATTATTATTATTATTATTATTATTATTATTATTATTATTATTATTATTATTTATTATATCATATTCATATACGTAAATTCAGTGTATGTAAACACCGAGTTTGTGATGTACGTTGGTACTTACAGGTACTTAAGGGGTTAGGTACAGTTTTCAGCAGTAAAATTTTGGAAATATTCAACATTTTCTCCTCCATTTCTGTATCCTGTACAATAATGAAAATTAGTATGTGTAAAACACTGTCCTTCTTCTATATGAAAAAAATAGATATATATTTTTACGATTTAAAAAAATTATTTACATTTTTTTTTTTTTCAAAGTTCAGTTCACTATGTAGGGGAGAGTCGGGTAGTATCGGACATCGGGTAATATCGGACAGTGCGTTTCTTTCATCTACCACCATATGGTAGTACCTGAATGACATGGTTACGCTTCTCTATGCGACATCACAGAACCGTAACCATGTCAATCAGGCACTATCATCGTGTGGTAGATGAAAGAAATTCACTGTCCGATATTACCCGATGTCCAATACTACCCGACTCTCCCCTACGAGTAGTGATAAAGCGTTTCCCATATAACTCAAAAACTATCTAATATGCTAAAATGAAATGTTTGTATGTGTTTATGCATGTCATATCTACAATATAATGACAGATTGTCTGATAAAAAATAAATTCATTTTAAAAATGGTCAAATATCAATATTTTCTTTTAACACAAAATAAAAAAATATATTTATTATGGAATGTAGTTGAAAGAGCATGATATCATAAACACGAGTTTCAGCAATAAAATAAAAAAGAGAACATGAAAAAGTTAACAAGTTTATGAGTTATGAGGGAAAAGCATAATCACTGCAGAGTAAAATGTAAATTTTGAAAAAAATATATATAAATAATTTTTTAACTCTAAAAATATTTTTTCATATAGCAGAAGGACAGTGTTTTACACATACCAATTTTTACTATTGTACAAGCTATAGTAATGGAGGAAAAAAAATGTTGAATATTTCCAAACATTTTATTGCTGTAAGCTGTACTAACCCCTTAAAGATAAAGAAAATTACAACATAAAAACAACATACAGTAGAACCTCTATTATCCGTGGTAATAAAGAGGGTGGACTGAACGGTTAATCGAAAAAATCGGATAATCCGTACTATAAAATATTTTCATAAATTAGAGTGCATAATATTTTCGTAATTTGAAGTTCCTATCATATAGCAACCACTAGTGTCTTCATACTACACAATATTATGCCGGTTATAACTAATAAAACCAGTGAAATACAGTAATACGTAGCACTTTATCCTTATTTATTCGATTAAATCGCACACATTTCTACTGGCAATCTCGTATTCTGATATGAAATGAGCTACGGATTTTTCTTTCCAGAACAGCTCAACACGTTTTCTTTTGACATATTGCACAGAATGATTAAATGATGCACAGGTTTGCAATTGTGTGAAAGTACTTGGGATCATTTCTTTTAGAGCAGATAGAGACTATTATGTAATTTGTGAAAAACACCCCCTACCAAAAGTAAGACTTTCTACTGCCAGTAATGGTAGTATTCCTACTACATACTATGCAACGATAAAGGCTGCTAATAACACTCTGTAGAAGAAATTCGTACTAACATAAGATACAGTAGGCCTACTTCGCATATTTCTGCAGCAAAGAGAGAGAGAGAGAGAGAAAGAGAGAGGGAGAAAGACAGTCGGATAATCCACCAATCGGTTGATAGAGTGACGGATAATCGAGATTCTACTGTATAGCCTACGTTACTGTCAAAATTATAAAGACTTAAGACTGGTGTACAATAAACCAAGAACAGAAACGACGAGAAAGAGAACGGAAATATTGTTAAAATAAATGTATTTAAGTATGAGTATTTACAATTAACTCTCACGTTCCCGTTCCCGTCTCCGGCAAGATTCTCGTTAATTGTGAATGCTCACATTTAAATACATTTACTTTAACAATATTACCGTTCTCGTTGTCTTTTCCGTTACCGGTTTAATGTGAACCAGTCTTTATTGTCTCATAATTACATAATGTTTAAATTAAACATTCATATCAGTGTTTCGGTTTTTTAATATATTTTCTAAAACGTTAATTAGCTCTGATGCTTCTTCATCATTGGGAGAAATAAACCAAATTGGAAATATTCAAATAAGACAAGTGAAGTCGAAAGGTGAAGGTCATTTCCCAGCCAACTAAGTAATTAGGTAAATGGAAATTAAATTCGTCACAAGTTCCATGAATCCATTCCTCCAAATGATATTGAACGAGGAGAATCTTTTTTTATTCAGTTATAGAAACCTATATTGGTAAATATAAAAACTAGACTTTCAGATTCACTCAGTCCTTTACTATGACCCGTGTCCTTTTCTTTCAGCGGTTCTTTCTCTTAGATCTTATAAGTAAAGAGCGTAAATAGGGTGCTTATTGAAAGAACACAAGTTTACTACACAGACTGCTTTAATGACGTCACGAGTGTGGGTGGAGTTGTATCTCTTATGTACACTTAATTTTCGCTCATAACTCACTGATAGTGGATATGATTTCGTAGCATTTAATTAGAATTCTTCGGCTGTTCTTTGGTTACTTGTTCCCGTACTTCTACGCTTGCAGACATTTCTTAACTTCCTCTCTTAGATTTTCACATTCATCCACACATTTTCACTTCTTTATTCCTACTGTATATCTGCGTTACGTACAGCATTTCTTTAATTCCCACCATAACTCTTCACACCGTTCCTATTTCTGTACTTAATTTCTTAGCATTTATTTATTTTTTACTTTAGATATTCTAAAAGCAAATAAGTATCGCATTTGAAGCTGCAGTTATTTGTTGAACAGTTCGGACCTCAACACTTCTCTAGCATGTGGCAATTTGTCAAGAAAACTACGATAATTTTATAATAGTTAACTGCTTTTAATAAATTGATTAGATTATGTGAATCAAAGTTCAACCTGGGTTCAATGATTTTAATTAATCTATTATGTTTTATATGTGGAATACTGCAATTTTAATGTGTAATTACGATTTAGATATCGTTATATGTCTGCAGTCTGAAGATGCTAAAAATGCGAAAACGTTAACTACTATAATGTATTTAAATACAAATAATATAACGTAATATGTTATTTACAAATATTATATGGAAGGCTAAGCCATATTGACTGTGCTTTAATTAATTAGAATATTGAGATTCCAATAGATAGATTACTTCTCTCTTTCTTTTTTCTTTCTTTCTCTCTCTCTCTCGCTGTCATAGAAATTGTATCACTCTTACTCTTTATATTTCTATACAAGTCATTGTGTTCCCTGATCATGGAGAAACTCTGAAACGCTGGATGTTTAAACATACAGGCTATGAAACGGTGAAAAATTAAATATTGTCGTATCAATGGGCATTTCACAAACGGCGCATATTACAATTGTTGTATTTACATACAAGAAACTA
This sequence comes from Periplaneta americana, assembly GCF_040183065.1. Taxonomy (NCBI): domain Eukaryota; kingdom Metazoa; phylum Arthropoda; class Insecta; order Blattodea; family Blattidae; genus Periplaneta; species Periplaneta americana. Next base: position 126,738,446 of record NC_091128.1, on the reverse strand, counting down.
AAATTACCGGTTAAATAATTGCGCCACTGGGTACCTACAAATTTTCAGTCATTTTATGAATTTGATAAACACTGTCATTTTAATGGTATAAAGCTAAATATTATGCCTATATCTTACATACGCACTTTTATTCACAATTCACAAAATTAAATCTGAAAGTGAGTATATCAATGACTGAGAATGAGTTAAATATCTGATATATAATATTCACTATTCATAAATATGAAAAGTAGTTAACAATATGATATAATCATGTCATCGACGGGAGAAGTAACAATTATAATGACAGTAAAGTAGTCTTTTTACGTGATTTTCCTTTTTGAAGTAGAAGATGTATTCAAATAATTGTCTTTTTATTTCTTAGAATAATGTAGTCAAAGCACCATCTGAGCTATATGAAATAAAAGGTCAAAGTAAAGATATTCTCTTTACGCCATGAAGGCCCATGGAGGTCACAGAATTAGAGCTCCATAGTTCGATACTATAACGAGGTGGAGTGGATAGCATCAAACTTCAACCGTCTCTCACCCCAAGAAAGATCCGGTACTCAATTTGGCAGGAAGTTGATAGAACCCCAGGACGGGTCTGGAAGTTTCAGCAAACGGCTCCAAATGTCCTGCTCTACAATCTCACCAAGGTTTTTGTAATCTTTTTGAAATGACCTATATTTACTTTCGAGGCTTTGAAAATGTAAAGTTTCAAGATATAGTGGAATGTCCTAGAGTCTATTTATGAACACATTCACTGTATAATAGGATGGAGTGAAAATATGAAGTTTAGAAAACCAAAATGTAATACCAGAGAAAAGTTGTAAGGTGATATCATAAGAAACATTATTTAGAGATGCCCCAAGAGCGCCATATTTTCAAATTTTCACAAAATTTGGAGGTTCAGATTTTTCAGTGGGAAAACATTCTCCATTGGTTTAATCTGAACAGGATACCAGCAAAATGTAAAAAAAAAAAAATACATATTAAAAAAATTCTGGATATTTTTTGAATGCTGTTACTTCATCTTGAAGTGTCACAGAAACCTCAGTTTATAAGAAAATTGAGCATAATTACAAAACTCTTAGGTATGATATAATTAATGGAAATTTATTCTTATGTTGCGAGGTATTTAAATCAGAACAATGACTCTAATTGAGACAAAAAATCTGACCTTGTGCCCTGTATTCGGAATGCCAGAGGCTGAACCCATCACAATTACCTACCTATCATGAAGTAATGAAATATTATGTATGGGTCAAAAATGAATTAAAACCTGACTTTAAATCAAAAGAACCCATTTGACAGATTTCAGAAAGAGTTGCTATCAAAACCAAGAAAATTTAGATAAAGGCATCTATTCCAACAGTCAGTCATACGAGAATATTACAACTTATTCGTACTTACCATGATCAATAGAGAAAAATACTGTATACTGCAACCCCAATTTAGATTCGTCCAAACAGAATTTAAATTTGTGATTCTACAGCAATTCAGTAACTATACATGGTGTTTAAAAAATACGGGGCATAATTTCAGGTATGTATTTCTCATATGTAGACATTCAAAATAGTTCATTACAACATGTGTCCGGAAATGCTTCATTTCCGAGTTATGGCCTTCACAACATTGAAATTCACCGGAACGTTTTTCTTTCCGCAGGTCGTTGTCATTACAGAATGATGTTCAAAATATTCCACCTCCTGCTTGAATACAGACCTCACATCGATGTCTCATTGACCTGCAAACACGATCCCAAACTCCAGGAGTATTGCGTATGTCCTCAGAACATGCCACAATTCGATTCCGAAGAGATTCCAAATCAGGCGCCGGAGACGAATAAACCAATGATTTTAAATGGCCCCACAAGTAGAAATCGAGAGGGTTCAGATCAGGTGAGCGTGGAGGCCAAGCAATTGGGCCACCTCTACCTATCCATCGATCAGGAAACCTTCGATCCAAGTACCGGCGAGCCGTACGACTGAAGTGTGAAGGAGCGCCATCATGCAAGAAGTGAATGTGTTGACGATTGATCAGTGGAGTGTCTTCTAAAACATGAGGTATGGTGTTTTCCAGGAAGTTTGTGTACGCCTGCCCCGTAAGTCTGTTTACAAGTACATGGGGTCCAACTAATCGATCACCAATGATACCGGCCCACATGTTGTGGGGGAACCGCACCTGGTGATGAAATGGAATAGTTGCACGTGGGTTTTCATACGCCCATACATCCTGATTGTGGAAATTTGTTATGCCATCTCGTGTGAACTGTGCTTCATCTGTAAATAATACTAAGGCAGGAAAGTTCGGATTTACACCACACTGCTGCAAGAACCACTGACAGAACCTAAGTCGTGCAGGGTAATCTGCTGGTGACAAGGCCTGTACACGTTGCAAATGATAAGGATACAATTGATACTCTTTCAACAGTCTCCAGACAGTCGTATGAGGAACATTGACTTGCAACGCTACCCTTCGTGTGCTGATAGAAGGAGTCATGTTCACAGCCTCCAGAATCTCCTCCTGTACTACTGGAGTTGTAAATCTTGGTCGTCCCCTTCCCAAACCAGGAAAGTTAAATTTTCCCATACTCGCACAGACGGTAATGGAGACGTACAAATGTCTTCCGATCTGGACATTGTCGCTGTGGGTACCTCTCCTGGTACAAACGACGAGCCAGCGCAGCATTGCCGTCCGCCTTACCGTACATGAAGTGTATCTCTGCCAGCTCTTGATTTGAATACATGTCGCACAGTCTAACGCCTACACAACACTGAATGTAACCTTCGCCTCGGAATGAACTGTCAGAGTGCCCTCTTAATGTCTCCTTTGACGGCAACGACCTGCGGAAAGAAAAAAACGTTCCGGTGAATTTCAATGTTGTGAAGGCCATAACTCGGAAATAAATCATTTCCGGACACATGTTGTAATGAACTTTTTTTGATTGTCTACATGTGGTAAATACATACGTGAAATTATGCCCCGTATTTTTTTAACACCCTGTATAATGAAAAATAAAACAATAGAACAAATATACAAAAAGGCAAAAAAATATAATTTTAAGAAACTTCAAAGCCCTTGTGGCACCTCAAAAATTAAATATAAGTACTCCATAATTTTCACATTCCTAAGTTTGAAAAGGCAGATTCTTGTAATTATTACATTAATAAAACAGATATAAAAAACCAATTTCTTGTATAAATTCACTCCACCCTACTGTACAGTCTAAAATCTCTTACCTGTATTTCATTTAAATGTTAGTATCGCATACAGATAATAAAATATGGCACATTCTTATATTAGAGTTAAATACTTACTTACTGGCTTTTAAGGAACCCGGAGGTTCATTGCCGCCCTCAAATAAGCCCGTCATTAGTCCCCATCCTGAGCAAGATTAATCCAGTCTCTACCATCATATCCCACCTCCCTCAAATGCATTTTAATATTATCTTCCCATCTACGTCTCGGCCTCCCCAAAGGTCTTTTTCCCTCCGGCCTCCCAACTAACACTTTATATGCATTTCTTGATTTGCCCATACGTGCTACATGCCCTGAACATCTCCAACGTCTGGATTTAATGTTCCTAATTATGTCAGGTGAAGAATTCAATGCGTGCAGTTTGTGTTGTGTAACTTTTTCCATTCTCCTGTAACTTTATTCGTCTTACCCCAAATATTTTCCTACGCACCTCATTCTCAAACACCTTTAACCTATGTTCCTCTCTCAAAGTGAGAGTCCAAATTTCACAACCATAAAGAACAACCGGTAATATAACTGTTTTATACATTCTAACTTTCAGATGTTTTGACAGCAAACTGGATGATAAAATCTTTTCAACCGAATAATAACACGCATTTCCCATAGAGTTAAATACTATCTCAAAATTAGTAACTATTGAACATTGAGTACAATACACGTGTGATATCTAAATAAACACTAGATTTAACAATTTTATATTTTATAGGCAACATGCGTAGCGCACATACGATTAAATTACGATAAAAGGGAAGAAAACAACAAAGAAGAAGACAAGGAGGATAGTAATTATCGAGAAGATGATAGCGAGAATGTGACTGGAAAATCCAACAATCTTTCTGTCTTTTGTAGTAAAACCAGCCCTTACGATTCCTTCACATTATTTTGAATGAAATTGGTATTTTACGAGTATAAAGAAGCCTCAACGTTCCAGCTAGAAGAGAGAATGTATTTTATAAAATAATGTAAACCCATTCTTCTCACTTCGTCCTTCTTGGGACTTAAGGAAGGTGAACGAGTTGGTGGGAAACAAAAGTTAAAATCAGAAGGAATTGTGTCCACTCTAACGCAAGGCCTCGTAAAGTCTCCCTCCTCCCGCAACTCGTCACATAAAGTTTCATTAGACTGGTCAAGCTAGAGACAATGTATTTTGGTTCGGAGACACAATCTATCGGACTCGGAGGTTTCGCCAACTACAAACAAGTTACACGTAGTGTTGAATGAGCTGCTCCCACACCGTTCTTTGTTGTTGCTAACTTCCCAATTTCACCCTTCCTACATCTTCATTATCTAGTCTTCAGAAACATAAATCAGGAAAATTCACTGACAAGTATACATCTGAATACTCGTCGTCGTCGTCATCATCATCATCATCATCATCATCATCATCATCATCATCATCATCATCATCATCATCATCATCATCATCATCATCATCATCATCATCAAGTTCACACCAGTGGAGTAACGGTTAGCGCGTCTGGCCGCGAAACCAGGTGGCCCGGGTTCGAATCCCGGTCGGGGCAGTTTATCTGGTTGAGGTTTTTTCCGGGGTTTTCCCCTCAACCCATTTTGAGCAAATGCTGGGTAATTTTCGGTGCTGGACTCCGGACTCATTTCAACGGCATTATCACTTTCACCTCATTCAAACGCTAAATAACCTAAGATGTTGATACAGTGTCGTAAAATAACCTACTTAAAAAGTCATCATCAATGGATTAGACCTCTCATCCAACGTTCCTTACGGCGTCCTCTTGCTCTCCTCCCCTCTGGTATGTAATGTAGGAGTTGATATGGAGATTCTGTCTAGGGTCATTCTCTCCATAAAATTCTTCTTGTTATTTTAAAAGACTATGTTTGAATTCTGATGGTGACATTCATTATCTATATTAAATTTTTGGCGAATTTCTTCATTTGGTATGTGGTTGGTTGGCTGTATCAACTACGAGGTTATTTAGCGTCGATGAGATTGGTGATAGTGAGATGGTATTTCGCGAGATGAGGCCGAGGATTCGCCATAGATTACCTGGAATTCACCTTACTGTTAGGGAAAACCTCGGAAAAAACAACTAGGTAATAGCCCAAGCCGGGATCGAACCCACGCCCGAATGCAACTTCAGACTGGCAGGCAAGCGCCTTAGCCGACTGAGCCACGCCGGTGGCTTGACATGTGGTCTAGTAGCGAATGTCCTGCTAAAGGTCTTAGTAGTCTCATTTCTGCTGCTTCAGTTCTTCTCAAGTGAGTTGATAAAAGTGTCCAGCTCTCTTAGCCATTTTTGAATGTTGATAGTGCTAATGTTCTGTAGAATTTTAAAACTGTCTCAGATCGCACTTTCTTAATTAGAACTCCCTTCATTGTACATTGGCATTCGAAGATACCTGACGCCTACTAATCGATAATGATCGATATTTTGTTCGTGTAATTGTGACTTCTTTAGTTATTACTTCTCTGAATGGATGGCGAAGGTAATAGTCAATGTGTCCAATAGTACATAAATGTACCCGCATTGTAGAATTCAAATTTTCATCCTCCTCTAATGATTGCAAAAATCACTAGGTTTAGCAGAAACCGCTCATATTGTCAATTATGAGAATAATTTATACTTAATCTACATCATCATTTTCTCCGCCATTTTTTTTATCCTTTCCAGTAATAGTCACCCAGTGGAAATACTTTAAAGTTTGTTATATCTTTGTTTCTCACTTATCCCGTGCTTAGAAAGTTCGCTTACACGATCAGAACATGGTAGGTCAGATATGGTTGAACGACAGTGTACCGATTAGCTGTTCAAATTTTGCTAACTTGTTTTCAATGTCTCTTAGAAGTATGCAAGAGAGATGGCAATCTAGGTAAGTGAAAGAATTAAGTTGTTCCATACTTTTTACATTTATCAGTATTTTGTTTCTGACTGGGTTTGTTTCGACGAACACAATGGTTTTTGTTATATTAACTGATATTTTTAGCTGTACTGATTTGTAATTATCCATAAATTTTGTGTAGTTAACTGTAAATTATCTTCAGAATCTGACAGAATTATTTCTTCATCTGCATATAGTAATGTATGTCATTGGGTGTTTTCTATCTTATACTGATTAATTTTATATTTCCATCGTTTAGTAACTTTATTTATGTACAGGACCTTCGGGTTCCTTAAAAGCCATTTGTAAGTAAGTAAGTATTTTCTCTTCTTCAGGAGTGGGTATAACATTCACTGACATTATTACATGCATGTTACAAATTTTAGTATTCGTATGATAATTTTATGTTAAACACGTGCTGTTAATCTGCTATGTTAATTATTTATTTTATTTCTTCTTTCCAACGTTTATTCCAGTCTTGTAAAATATTTTAAAGAGTTATTTTCTCTTCTTATAGTTCCTATAATATCGTTTTCTTAATACGCAAGCTATATCCAACCCTTCAAATCAATTTATTAGTCTTATTTCATTCAAAATAAGCAACGTAACTATAAAGAACAGACACAGTAGAATTTTAAAACAATTTATTGATTTATTTAAATATATGCTGAATGTAGCCTACCACGTTTAGTGACACTACTACGAGAACGTCAAAACATTAGTAGACGAAGAAAAAAGTTGAATTCAAACTGTGACAGACTACATGGCTAAGACATATGAGATCGATATAGTTGGACGATATTGACGTAGTTTACTTGCTGGAACATTTTATATTTAATTTTTCTCTCGCTATCTTTCACATTTGCTGTCACGAGCTTCAGAGATTCGAACCGTGAATGGTTACCGACGGTAGAATTCGAGCTTTTATAGCTACTGCTGTGAAAAATTCTGGTCCATATGATGTTGCGATGGATTGCGTATTTTTATTTTAAAGTAATATTAATTAGAATATTCTAGAATCACCGAGAATCGAAGTCGAAATTAAAAAAGTACGAAAGGGAAGACCGAATATCGCACCATTTCAGGCAGTCGAAACATTCACACCAACACAGCACTCTAGCTCAGAAACATGAGAAATTCGCGTATTATAAATGTTTGATTCTTTGCTCAGACACATCGTATGAATATTAATGTATCAATGAGTCCACCGAAGCCATGTATATTTATTATTTTAGATGTTCGCATTAGTTACTTAAACTGAAATACAAACACTGTCAGTTAGAGAATTTCAATGACGAAAAGTATTGTATCCACCCCTAGTCGAGTTGTGCGTAATATCTAAAATAATTTCTTAACTGCTTGAGTCAGACATCCTGTACAAATTGAACAACGCTACTGACAAAGAACACTCTTTTTTAAACCCTTGCTTTATTGTTCTAAATTTATTTTTATTTATTTTAGTAGGTTATTTTACCACGTTTTATCAACATCTTAGGTTATTTAGCGTCTGAATGAGATCAAGGTGATAATGCCGGTGAAATGAGTCCGGGGTCTAGCACCGAAAGTTACCCAGCATTTGCTCATTTTGGGTTGAGGCAAAACCCCGGAAAAAATCTCAACCAGGAAACTTGCCCCTACCGGGAATCGAACCCAGGCCCCCTGGTTTCGCGGCCAGACGCGCTAGCAGTTACTCCACAGGTGTGCACTCTAAATTTATTACCAATGTTATTATTCATACTGACTTCTATTCTTGTGTTTAAATATATGTTCCATATGGCTCTAAGCAGGTGTTGTCGTATACCATTTGCATTCAATATTTCCCAAACCATCAATCTGTTTACCATGTCAAAAGTATTTTAATAATCAAAAAATCAGTGGGTATGTTAAATTATGGATGTTTTTCAATAAATTGTGAAATCGTGAAAACATCATCCATACGTATCTTCTTTCTGACCGTTTTGTTCGTCCAACAAGAGAGTTTCTGCTATTGAGTTCAATCTGTATTTAATGGTTTTGGCATATATTTTATAATAATTGAATATGTCCCTCAAATTGCTTATCAATATCACAATAGTATAATTATCAAAATATTACAATATTTACAATGTTAAACGTTTTCGACATTAACTGCCATTTTCAGAACACGTAAAATACAAGAATATGAATACTTCGTGTGGAAACATTATGGCTGAGATATATGTTGATTACATATTAAAATCATATTAAATCATATACATTATTTTAATATTTAATCAACATGTATCTTAGCCATAATGTTTCCACACAAAAAATTCATATTCTTGTATTGTTACGCGTTGTGAAGATGGCAGTTTATGCCGAAAACGTTTAACACTGTAAATGTTGTAATATTTTGCTAATTATATAGCACTGTGATTTTGATAAGCAATTTGATGGACATACCTATTCAATTATTGTAAAAGAGCTTATCGGACCCACACATCACGGTCATCAAAATACATTTCATAAGCAGAGTTAAGGAGGCTGATTTCTCTTTAACTACAACTCATGTGTTTCCTTTTTTGAAAATTGATATAACTATTTCTTCACTCTTTTCTTCAGGTATTTTCCCGAATATATCTTGAGGAAATTTTTAAATGTATCCAGAAATATTGGGGATGCATGTTTAATTAGCTCTAAATTTATTTTATCAGATCCTGAAGCCTTTCGAGTTTTTCTGTTTGTTTGAGCTTTGCTTTATTTTTCTATGCTTACTTACTTACTTACAAATGGCTTTTAAGGAACCCGAAGGTTCATTGCCGCCCTCACATAAGCCCGCCAGCGGTCCCTATCCTGTGCAAGATTAATCCAGTCTCTATCATCATACCCCACCTCCCTCAAATCCATTTTAATATTATCCTCCCATCTACGTCTCGGCCTCCCTAAAGGTCTTTTTCCCTCCCGTCTCCCAACTAACACTCTATATGCATTTCTGGATTCGCCCATACGTGCTACATGCCCTGCCCATCTCAAACGTCTCGATTTTATGTTCCTAATTATGTCAGGTGAAGAATACAATGCGTGCAGTTCTGTGTTGTGTAACTTTCTCCATTCTCCTGTAACTTCATCCCGCTTAGCCCCAAATATTTTCCTTAGCACCTTATTCTCAAACACCCTGAACCTATGTCCCTCTCTCAGAGTGAGAGTCCAAGTTTCACAACCATACAGAAGAACCGGTAATATAACTGTTTTATAAATTCTAACTTTCAGATTTTTGGACAGCAGACTGGATGATAAGAGCTTCTCAACCGAATAATAACACGCATTTCCCATATTTATTCTGCGTTTAATTTCCTCACGAGTGTCATTTATATTTGTTACTGTTGCTCCAAGATATTTGAATTTTTCCACCTCTTCGAAGGATAAATCTCCAATTTTTATATTTCCATTTCGTACAATATTCTGGTCACGAGACATAATCATATACTTTGTCTTTTCGGGATTTACTTCCAAACCGATCGCTCTACATGCTTCAAGTAAAATTTCCGTGTTTTCCCTAATCGTTTGTGTATTTTCTCCTAACATATTCACGTCATCCGCATAGACAAGAAGCTGATGTAACCCGTTCAATTCCAAACCCTGCCTGTTATCCTGAACTTTCCTAATGGCATATTCTAGAGCGAAGTTAAAAAGTAAAGGTGATAGTGCATCTCCCTGCTTTAGCCCGCAGTGAATTGGAAAAGCATCAGATAGGAACTGACCTATACGGACTCTGCTGTATGTTTCACTGAGACACATTTTAATTAATCGAACTAGTTTCTTGGGAATACCAAATTCAATAAGAATATCATATAATACTTCCCTCTTAACCGAGTCATAAGCCTTTTTGAAATCTATGAATAACTGATGTACTGTACCCTTATACTCCCATTTTTTCTCCATTATCTGTCGAATACAAAAAATCTGATCAATAGTCGATCTATTACGCCGAAAACCGCACTGATGATCCCCAATAATTTCATCTACGTACGGAGTTAATCTTCTCAAAAGAATATTGGACAAAATTTTGTACGACGTCAACAAAAGTGATATTCCTCGAAAGTTACCACAGTTGGTTTTGTCCCCCTTTTTAAAAATAGGTACAATTATGGACTCCTTCCATTGTTCTGGTACAATTTCCTTTTCCCAAATAGCAAGTACAAGTTTATAAATTTCGCTATATAATGCACTCCCACCCTCTTGTATTAATTCTGCTGGAATTTGATCGATACCTGGAGACTTGTACTTTTTCAGATTTTCTATCGCAATTTCGACTTCTGAAAGCGTGGGTTCGGGTATAAATGGCTCAGCAGTTTGTATTTCAATTTCGTCCCGATCATTTCTATTTGCCCTATGTACATTTAGTAGTTGCGCAAAATAGTTTTTCCATCTGTTTAGGATTGATGGAGAGTCTGCAAGCAAGTCACTATTCTCATCCTTGATCACGTTTACCCTTGGCTGATATCCGTTCTTAAATTCCTTTATACCCTTATATAAATCTCGAATGTTTTTATTATTACTATTTGTTTCTACCTCATTCAGTTTTTCCTTCAAGTAACCTCTCTTTTTAATCCTAAGTGTACGACTTGCTTCCCGTCTTTCATTGAAATAATTATCTCTCTTCTCCTCAACTGGATCCTGTAAGAATTTCAATTTTGCCTGTTTCCTTCTTTCTACTACCATGCAACAATCTTCATCAAACCACGGTTTCTTTTTCTTAGTTTCATAATAACCTATGCTCTGTTCAGCTGCAATTTTGATATTGTCTCGGATATTTTCCCACATGCTATTAACATCTAACTCTTTGTCAACTTCGTCGGAACTTGCTAATACGGCAAACCTATTTGAAATTTCGACCTGATAATGTTGCTTAGTTTCCTCGTCCTTTAATTTCAAAATATTGAATTTAGTAATATTAACTTGTTGCTCTACTCGCTTAGCTACTGATAATCTTTCTCTTAATTCTCCAATCACCAAATAATGGTCAGAATTACAGTCTGCACCCCTGAAAGTTCGAGTATCTACTATACTAGTATGTCTCCGTTTATCTATCAAGATGTGATCTATTTGGTTGTGTGTCAATCCATCTGGAGAAGTCCAAGTATATTTATGTATATCCTTATGGGGGAATGTTGTACTTTTGACAATTAAATTTTTCGATGTGGCAAAGTTGACTAATCTAACTCCATTGTCACTACTAATTGCGTGTAGGCTCTCTTTTCCAATAGTTGGTCTAAAAATATCCTCCCGTCCTACTTTAGCATTGAAATCCCCCAATAAAATTTTCATGTGATATCTAGGGAACTGATCAAAAGTATGTTCCAATTCCTCATAGAAGCTGTTCTTTATATGGTCGTCTTTCTCTTCTGTAGGGGCGTGAGCATTTATAACTATGATGTCGCACCATCTACCCTTAAGTACTAAATATGATAACCTGTCACTGATAAATTCGACCTTTTTTACTGCTGATTTTATTCTTTTATGAACAAAGAATCCTGTTCCTAATTGGTGATTATTGTTTCCTTTCCCATAATACAACAAGTAATCTCCTATTTGTGATATGCCATTCCCATCTAACCTAACTTCTTGTACTCCTACGAAGTCTATTCTATATCTAGCTAGTTCTTTTGCTACTAATGTTACCCCTCCTGTTCTATAAAGACTAGTTACGTTCCAAGTGCCAAATCTCAAATCCTTATTCCTTTGCTGTGGTCGTGCCAGAGAATCAGTCCTATTCCGAGGCTTATTATAGGGATACGTAACAAGCTGTTTTTTTACGGTGATGGGTTGTTAGCCCTTCGCCCAACCCCCAAGCTGGGGGACCACCCCTTATCGGCTGTCCACGACTGCTTATTCAATATATTCGCAGCTACCCTCCATATCTGGAGGCCGTCTCCTCTATCCGCAACCTGAGGACGCGCCATGCCGTGGTGATAGGGACCCACAATACATGGTATTTTTCTATGCTTACAAGAATAAATGAAGTAACACGTATAAAAACCTTTGCTGAAATAACAGCTGTGAAATTAATTAAGGAAGCTGCTATTACGATCAAACTCTTGGTATATTGCAATTACGCAAGCTTAAAACGCATTACCTCGCAACGGTTATAAATTGCTATACGCCTCGCTGCTGCGGCCACTTCTTTTACATAGTCGTTTGGCTGGTTGCCGCTTCTACAGGGAGCTATGTCATTGCATTAATTCCCCTTTAAAGAAACTTGATTACAATCTCGTAATAACGTAGATGAGATTTTGTACTAAAACACGATATCGATCATCTTGATAACTTCGTATTCCGTCTCTCAATTCCAAAGCTTTTCGTTCTTCCCGCTGCCTCTCTAGGAGTCCTCAATGTGTCATCTGATTCGTGATGATAATGGACTTTTTTTTTGTGCTCTTACCATTCTATTTCACGATAACTTTTGACACTATGTTACTTTCACTAATAAAACATCACCGTAGAAGAATGTAAGTTTTCTTTCCAAAATTGTTACTATAGGTTAAAGATTGGTAATATTGTGATACTAATAATATTATGATAATTCTTTTTGAGATTGTTTTACAATTTTACTGAGCGAGAGGAAAATCGGTTTTTTGCGTCAACATATTAAGGGAATGTTCGTGGACAAGTTTCTGCACAAAACCGGCCCTTCTCTCGCTCAGTAAAATTGTAAAAAGCATTCTCAAAAAGTACTATCATGATATTATTAGTATCACAATCTTACCAACCTTTACCTTATCTGTGACATCAATAGATCTCAAAATCTCTCATCCTCCCTCTTTGGATTCTTTTTCATTTAGAGATTCCAGCCGATTTATGCAAGATAATCATTTCTCTGTATCTTAACTTTTAGTTTAATTTCTCTTATGCCAAATTTTATCCCTAAACATGAATATACAATAATAATGATATTATAAGTCCTCAACTTTATTGCTCTGTTGAGGAACGGCTGGGAAAGATCCTAATTCTTGGAGGGTTGAAGTTATAATTTATAGTTAAAACCATCATGAAAAAAAAAGGAAAATAATATTTAGAATGGCTTTCGAAATTACAACAGGAATCTATCGATGCCACAACGGATCATTAGGTTCGATATCTAAAATTAAATTATGGTTTATTTAACAACGCTCGCAACTGCAGAGGTTATATCAGCGTCGCCGGTGTGCCGGAATTTTGTCCCGCAGAAGTTCTTTTACATGCCTGGAAATCAACTGTCGCATTTAAGCACATTTAAATGCCATCGACCTGGGCCGGGATCGAACCCGCAACCTCGAGCACAGAAGACCAGCGCTGACTCAATATGGATTGTCAATATGATGATGATGTTGATGATAATGCTTTGGTTGGCGGGAAAAGGCACATAAGTCAAAAAGAATAATTTTTCGGGAGAAACTTTCTTTTTAATTTACTCTTAACTGAATACAAGTATAATAATAATAATAATAATAATAATAATAATAATAATAATAATAATAATAATAATAATAATGATTTATTTTAGCTGGTAGAGTTAAGGCCGTAAGACCTTCTCTTCCACTCAACCAGCAAAAAGTGTATATACATATGCATGAATTCACAAAGAATTCAACAATTTGATTTAGATGAGAGTTACATGTATACAAGAATTATTTACGAATTAAACAACAAAATACTATGAACTATTAATTAAACACTGAAATAAACTGTGCAGCAGAATTAAACTAAAATACATAGAATGTTAATATATTTCAAATAATATTAGATAATAGAAAGAGATTATTATCAGACAATTAAAATACAGCACAATCAGGATGATGTCTAAAGAAAAAAGTAACAATGTAGTCAGTGATAGTTTAAATCAGTATGATTGGAGTGAAATGCTAATAAGGTTATCTTTTAAGCTGTTCTTAAAGGTGTTTATTGTCTTGCAGCCCCTAATACTTTGTGACAAGGAATTCCATTGACGCGAGGTGGATATTGTAAAAGATGATGAATAACAAGATGTTCTATGAAGAGGTATACTTAGCGTGCCACAGATAAGTGATCTGGTATTTACGTCGTGGTTAGAGTATAGATAAGAGAAACGAGACGAAAGGTAATTTGGTGTTGAAGTGTGCAGAATTCGAAAGAGTAAAGACAAAGTGTTTAAAGTTCTACGTTCTTTAAGTCGGAGCCACGAGAGACTTGCGAAGGACGGTGATATGTGATCATATCGTCGGATGTTGCACACGTATCTGACGCACATATTCTGAGCTCGCTGTAACTTCACTGACAGTTCAGAACTTAGGTCACTTAACAAAACGTCACAATAATCGAAATGCGGCGTTACTAGGGTTTGCACTAGGGTAAGTTTTAGTTGCTGGGGCAAGAAGTTTCTCAAGCGACTCAAACAGTGAATGGAGGAACAGATTTTTTATCGTTTCTTTAACTTGAAAATTCCAACTTAGATTATTATCAAAAAAGAAGCCAAGTTTTTTTTACGACAGATGAATAAGGGATTAGCGAATATAAGTATAGATAATAATGAAATTCATATATGTTGGTTAAAGTAAGACCCTTTTCAATTTAGAATACAAGAAATTTAATTTTTTTTATTAGAAAAAATAACAGACTTATGTGATTAGGTACAAGAGAAAAATCTACTTCTTTTACTTATGTGCCTTTTCCCGCCGACCAAAGAATGATGATGTGATAGTTAAGATTATTTAATTTATGTTGCTGCAGCACCAATTTATATCACTCGTTTTGGATGTAGGGTAAAGATTGGTAATATTGTGATATGAGTAATATAGTGATAGTTCTTTTTGAGAAATTATTACAATTTCACTGAGCTAGAGGAAGGTCGTTTTTTTAGTCAACGTATTAAGGAAATGTTAGTGGACAAGTTGCTGCACAAAACCGGTTCTTTTCTCGCTCAGTAAAATTGTAATAAAGTCTTAAAAGGACCTATTACAATATTACTCGTATCACAGTATTACCAACCTATACACATCTCCAATAAGGTTATGGATCTATCTCAATATACAAGCATTAACTTCATAATTTATGCCCAATTACGAAAAATTAATACAATATTTAGAGATTCAAGTTCAGTTTATTACAAGTAATGACTTGCAAAAATATCAGTACCATGAAAACTACAACCACAACTACTAGTACCACCAGAATGACCAATACAACCACCGCTACTATAATTGTTACAATTACCATTATTAATACCATAACTATGACCACTATAATCAAGACTATCGTTATTAGGCTACAACTACTACTTCATTAAATATATGGCCACTGAAACGCTTCGGGCAAAGTGCATCTGTATACATTTCTCTCAATGTATTACAAAATAAACAAGACACACAGTTGGGCTCCCAAGAGCGAATCAGACTGAAATCGTTTTGGTTTTCTTCTTAAGACAAAAGAATATGTTTTACTTACAATAGACAAAAATATTCATCTTCTAAATGAAATTAGCAACTATGAATAATCCAACGCGGCATTTATTTATTTACTTACTTACTTACTGATTTATTTATTTATTTATTTATTTATTTAAATCTGGTAGAAATAAGGCCATCACGCCTTCTCTTCCCCTCTACCAGGGGATTACAACTAAAATATTAAGAATACAATTACATTAGTCTATATTTAAAATAAAGTTTGTAAATTTATTACACCATTATATAATTCAGAATATAAAATAATCAGCTTCTTCATTTCTATTAATAGGATGAGATTACGATTCGTTTGAAATAAAATCAAACTGCTATTATTTATATCTCAATTGCACAATAATTTCCAATTTTATAGCAACTTTAAAAAGACATTCATGGCTCCCAGTGAACAACGCTCCGTCACCACAGCGATTCGGAGTCTTCTTACCTACTTTGTTTCCTGGTCACACACCCTCATTATAAATTCTGCTTCTTAATCCAGCGACCCTAAAATTTGAGACTCTGGTCCAGGGCAGCCGTACTTTAAAGTTAAGTCCATGTTTTACTTCTGCTGTAACTTACTCTCTTAGGCTATAATATAAGCAGTTCGTGCTTTGTTAAAGTAACATTTTCAGAAATAATTTGGGAAAACATAAGACTACTCTGAAAAGAGAAGGAGACACACTTGTACGAACATTGCATTCTAAAACTGCTCAAACATTTTCTATGAAGTTCAGAGAGAAGAAAGCCTAAAAATAAAAAAGAAAAGATCACAAAGAAAGAAACATACACAAAACTGCTATAAGGAACTCGATACAGCCTATTCACAGTCTCCTTTCATTTCTTGAATTCACCTATGAGCATCCAAAATTATAGGAGTTCAAAGTAGAGTTATACCTATCCGTAGGATCAACAGTTAACGATGGAAAAACTATTTTCCCTACACCTTGTCAGAAGTTTGATGCTCTAGTTCAGGCATGTGAGAAATCAGACTCTAAATGTGCAGTTATGTGCGCGGATCGCCGGTCTGTGCAGGTTGCATCAATCAAGCGTTGCTCTTACCCGCTCTTAGCTGGAGGGGTGTACATTAATCTATTCTGCGCTTCTAGGGTTGGATTAAACAGACATTTGGACATTATAAACACACTTTCGCAGAAGGAAAAAAACACAGTTATTATCAGTGTCTATATTTGATAATTGTAACACAAGAAACTTCAGGCTTACTCAGTTATACTTCACATATTAGTGGTTTGTAAAGCATAATTTATTAATATGATTTTTATATAGTATTTGAAGAAAAAATTGCAGTAATTTCGAAACAACAAGAAACGAACAAATATTTTATTTTACGTATTAGGTACTAATTATTTTAAAGTAATAGACCCTTCTCTTTCATTGTTCATCAAGCATTATTATTTACTGTGACCATTGGTACACAAATGTTGAAGAAAATATTCTACTCCCAATTAATTACATGCAGTAGGATATTGTGAAGTTTTTACACTGAAATCATTTCTTTGCTGTATGTCAATATACAGTAAGTTAATATTAATGTTAATAAATATAAATTAAGCTTAGAATTTAAATTCACATATAGTTTATTTGAAAACGTTGAGAGCAAGTATGGAAAAGTTGGGAACGTTACAGAAAGAAATTAAAAGTTAGTTCACAAGCTGTGAAGCGACGATATTCGCTTTATGTCAGATTTAAAGATTTATTAATATAAGTATATTGAATTAATATTGTGACGTGAGATGTAAAATTTGCCATTATATATTTTTCCAAAACATTTTTCCACCTTGCAAATAGTTGGTTTCTTCTCTCCTTACAACCTCAACAGCCTCACATGTATTCCTCACTATATTCTCATCACTTACCAGTCTATGAAATGAAAGTCGTAAGTCGTCTAACCTTTGATGGCTATGTTAATACAGACTCCAAAACAACGCCATTGTCAAGTACGTTTTGCCGTGAGAGTACTGATTAAGAAATAAGCGCTGTCACCTCACAACATTATTACCTCGACATGGGCTGATGAAAGCCTTTCATTATAAAATAATTATTGTTGTTGGCTGAGGAAAACATTATAACAATTATGTTATATGATTCGTAATTTCTCTTCTCCGTTATCTGTGAACTCCTCACTTTATTTATCATAACTCATTCACAGACACAGCCAAATCGGTACTCGTACTGAAACTGTGTTACTGAAACAAAAGCTGCTGCAGGTATTGTATAGCCCTGTCGCGTTCCCCTCCAAGGCGATTCACTCCCTCCAGGTAGGGGAATAGAGAGTGCACATCGCACAGAGACAGTTGCACAATGTGCGCGACTGCACAATGTGCAGGGTTTTGACATGCCTGCTCTAGTTTGAGCGAACTTCTTTCTGTTCGTGGAACAATGGATCTGAACTGCGGCCGAACACAAGTGCTGCTCATTCTGTCCTCTAATTTTATTAATATTATTGTATCCTCTCTTCTTATATTTATGTATTATTTTATTTTTATTTCTATTTTTGTAATTATATTTTGTAGTGTGTAGTCTTTGCAATTTTTTGTAATTCTGAATAATTCTGAATTGTAATTCTGTATATTCTTCTTTGTAATTCTGAATAAATAAATAAATATCTACTTTAGACGACAAAAAATATATATATTTTTTATTTCAATCAAAACTTCGAAATCGATTTTTCGTAGTGGCATAGTATTATGAGAAAATAAATAAGTGTTATTTATTTACTGAGTTTAAATCTAAAATCTATAATGTATGTAGGCCTAGTATTTCTAAATCACGTGCGAAAATATAGTTATAGTAAATGGAATCCGATCGACTACTATAAGGTTAGTGAAAGGGTAGAAGAGACTGTTTAGACACACAATTTCACTCAGCTGAATGAACGAGAGAACCCTTCGACATCCAAGTTAACATTTACGCATCACTGAAGTTCATTCAGTTATTGGTGCTTATAATGGGACATTCACTTTAAGCGGCTACACCTTTACACCGAACCATCTCTTTAAAATTATACTCTATTCTGAGAAGGAAGTTGGGCGTGAAATTCAAATGAAATGTAACTGTAAAATGCATTTACGAACAGAATTCAGTATCATCGTTAAACGATAGACTCTTGCAGTTTCTTTAACGTCGGAAATACGAGTTCGAGTTCCAGCAAGATTTACTGGAATTTCTGTTTGAAGAAAAGGTAAGCATGGTAATAGTGATTTTCCGATAGTCAATTTACAATGTAATATAATGTAATTTTATTTAGTATTCAGTCTAAATGACATATCATGGATTAAAAAACATCAACAACACTTACTTTAAAAAATGTCAATGTACATAATCTATTACATCACATATAAGGTCTTTGTGTGAACTTAAATGTGAGTATTCAAAATAAATAATTTTATGTTTCCACCTTAATACATTTACATCATTTGCTCATAATAAACATATATTACAGAATGGATTCCACTAACGAATGGATTATCCTATCAGCGAGATCTATGTTCGCACTCCAAGTACACAACTAACAGGAAATCATTGATATTGGCCTATTATGAGGTTTAATGGGAACCATATGATTTTATTACGTTATTATAATAATCATACTATTATGAATTAAGAAATATATGATTAATAACAATATTTTTAGTCACAATCAATTTTATTACGTATGTATGTATATATATATGTATGTATGTATGTATGTATTTATTCACACTGCAGTGGGTATATACCCGGTGGCAGAGGTAACTAATTACACTCAATAATTAATTAAAAATACAATTAATAATAATACTAATAATTAATACTAACAATAATTAATAATAATAATAATAATAACAGGGAATGTACTAAATTAAATGAAACGATCACTTAAAATAACATTTGAAATAAATCTAATTTGTATCTTAAAACTAAGACCGAACTAAAACCCACGAGTATGATATGTTCATATATGCACAAGTACCTTTCAAATTACACTCATTTCGCTGTCAACTCACTCACTGCAATGCAACTACGACACATTTCACTGATTCTATCCTGATTTCACTAACACTTCAAAAACATTTCACTGTTCAAATACTATGCACTGCCACTATAAACTATAAAGCTTCAATGACAGGAACACGTTTCACTTACACAGCACACTTCACTGACACGACATACTTCTTCACTGATACAACACACTTCACTGACACAACATAATTCTTCACTAATACAACACTTCAATAACAACATATCATTTACACCCTTTAAATACTGTGCATAATTACCGTAATTTTATTTTAAAATCTGTACCTTTATTCTAATTTTAGGTTGTTTGCTTACCATAGAGATATCCATTTAAACTGTTATTTAATGATGTACACATGCAAATATGTTAGATGTAAATTATTTTATATATATTTCACTGTCATCATATGGTAAAAATTTTGTATAAGATATTGTTGAGTCAAATGCCTGAAGATGCCCGAGGGCGAAAACGTTAGCACATTAGTTATATATATATATATATATATATATATATATATATATATATATATATATATATAACATTCAATGAATATTTACATTGTAAGTGTTGTTGATGTTTTTTAATCCATGATATGTAATTTAGACTGAATACTAAATCAAAATTATATTGTATTACATTGAAAAAAGGTGTTGTGGCGGTTTACGAGAATTGGCTTAAACAGTTGGAATAGTTACGTCAGTTATTGAACTACGACGTCAAAAGCGTTCTATTCTCCTACTTACAACGTCGGAGTGCGTTTCCCTCCTAGAAGGGGAGACATAATGAGTAAGAATTCGTTAGAGCGCCAGACATAAAGTAATGTTATGTCCGAAAGATAAGGAGTCCGTAAAATGTAAACAAGAAAACGAGACTAATGTATATACAAGAATGAATACTGTAATTTTAACTACATTTTTATCCTCACTACACTCTATACCAGATGTCTTTGGAGCAGATATAAACAACGGAACGAAATGCGAGAGAGCGCGGTTCACACGATACTGAGGGCCATATTCATAGACATTCTTAGCGCGGGCTTCTTGTGGATGATCAGCGAACTAACGTTTTTCGTATTCAAAAACCAGTGTTAGGGATAGAATATGATACGAATCACGTACAAGTAACCAGTCCATAACCGGGGCTAGTTTAGCACGCTCGTAGCGCGGACTATCGAAATGTCTATGAATAGCACCCTATAAATGTCTGTGTATGAATTAAGTGACCGACTACATTCATACAACGAAAAGTGAAAATTAAAGTAATGTGTCTTTGAACATACCTTCTTGCATCAGTCACTAGTTGTACTGCTGTCGTCTGCTCATTCACCGCACAGATGCTAGACGCAATAGAACTGTAGCAGTGGACGCATCTCTGAATACCGTCTCGTAACCAGGGTATGCACGCGCTAGTGTCTACGACGCTATCAGCTAAGTGATGACTCGCCAACCAATGGGAGCACAGCGATATCATGAGATGCATGGAGACCCTTGTTATGGTCTGCTCCAAAGACATCTGGCTTAGAGTGTAGGTATGGGGGAGACAATGGAAGGAGTCCATATTATTGTACCTGTCTGTAAGAAGAGGGGAAAAGACAAACTGTATAACTTTCGAGGAATATCACTTTAGTTGACGTCGTACAAAATTTTGTCCAATATTCTTTTGAGAAGATTAACTCCATATGTAGATGAAATTATTAGGAAACATTAGTGTGGTTTTAGGCGTAATAGATCGACTATTATTGAATTTGGTATTTCCAAGTTCTCTTTATCGTTTTTTGTTCTACTTGTCGTCCCCTTGTTCTCCTTTTTATTTTCTCTTTTTTTCCTTGTCGCCCCTTGTTCTCTTTATCATCTTCTTGTTCTCTTTGTTCTCTTCGTCGTCCTTATTCTCCTTACATTCCTGTTTCCTCCTTGCATTCCCCTTTTTCTCGTTGTATTCTCATTATTTTCTTGTATTCCCATTGTTCCCCTTGTAGCGACGAAATGGAGCTGAGTATTTTTCTTACAGTCAATTCCAAGTCATCCCTATTTCTAATGCGGAGGAATACGTAGTTCTACGCAAAAATTCCAGGGGTCACCTATTCTGCTACAAGCATCACTACGGATTTTTAAATGAAAATGTTGATGTTGTTTGTTGTTGTTTTCTAATGCCAAGCGTTTGACAATAAAATCATTTGACCTCTTGCACTCCAATATTTTTAAAAGATATTGTCATGGTCAGCCAGTGAAGCACAGATTTTGAGGTGTTTCGAAACCATTTCTTGATCTGAATTGCATAATGGACAGTTAGGGGACTGATAGATTCCAATTCTATGCAGATGCTTGGCCAAACAGTCATGGCCTGTGGCCAATCTAAATGCAGCTACAGACGATTTTCGTGGTAAATCGGGAATTAACTGTAGATTATGATGCAGAGAGTTCCATTTTTTCCCTTGAGATTGTGTTATCAAATTTGTTTGTTGAAGTCTAAGTATGTAGTTTAAATAAATCTTTTCACAGAGTAATACGTAGATTTAGTATCAGGTCTGTAAGTAGCAGTGCTGCCCTGCTTTGCTAAAGCATCCGCATTCTCGTTTCCCAGGATTCCACAATGGGATGGTATCCATTGGAATAAAATTCTTTTATTGAGCGTTATTAATTGAGAGAGCTGTTTGAGATGAAGGTTGGTGTCTAGAGGCTATTGATAGAATAGCTGCTTTGGAATCCGACAATATAACTACATTTTTAAATTTACTGATGTGGCATAGAAGATTCCTGATACTTTCACTTATTGCAATGATTTCTCCATCAAAACTTGTTGTTCCATAACCAAGGGATCTAAAAAGTCAGAAGAGGCAGCACGTAACACCTGCACCTGCACCTTGTTCCCTGGAGATCAAGGATACGTCGGTATATAAATGAAGCCAGTTTTGTGGAGGGTACCTGATATTAATTGTCTCTAAAGACAATTGCTTAATTATTTCAGTGTTTAATTCTGATGAAAATTAATCCCTAATTGGGACTCGAACCCGGGCCGCCTGCGTGACAGGCTGATGGTCTAAACCATGTAGTCACCTCAGCTTCCTATAAACATACTTACTTTTGAGTAATAGCCTTATTCCTCGATGTTATAGAACTATTTCTTACCGCAACAGTAGGGAGTCCTACTTTCTAAATGTCTACAGTAGTGGTAGTTGAAAATTCTGGAAAGAGTTAGCAGCTGAGCGCCTCAAAGGCTGTAGTAGTTAGTAATACGTTATTGAAGTTTTATGTTTCGCTTAATACGTACATAGGCAACCGGCATGAAAGAAATTTTTTCTGTATTTGTATAAGACAGCAGTGAATGTTGTGAAATCACAAAATAAAAGATAAGGCAGTAGTTTATTCATATTCAAATTCCTTCACGACACAGTGAAGAAAGAGTCCAATTACGGTGTATTCAAGTGCTGAATTTATAAGTAAAGTTTGTGCACTATCATCGTTCTTGAGGTGCATTGCTTTTAACTCTACACCGTTTTGAATAGTCTGCCGTCAAGTAAACACAGTTATATACAGTCTCTAGACATTACTTATCTGTAATCAGGTCAAGCAACGCTTCTTGGAAAAGGAACAATAACAATGAATTCGTATTCAATCTACTTCGCTGAAGATTCTCTCTTCCCTAGACAGTTATTAAACCTCAAGGATAGAATTTATTAGAATATGTTGCCTGTAAAAACAGAATTTAATATTCAGAAATGAAACAAACTGATTTATGCAAAAGGAGAACTGGGTGATTTTGTATAATGATAAATTTCTGCACAACATTTTCCAGTTAAGAAAACAGATTTTTTAAATGTACAGTCTTCTCTGAAGCTTTCAACATAGTATAAATGGAAAGAGCATTAAGAAATTGTTATATTGAAGTTAGAAACTATAATTATACTCGCCGAAACGTGATATTATTTGTGGGATAATATACAGGCGTACCATATATTATATTCTGGAATCTCAATCGAGACGTTCAACATTTGTTCGCAAAATAGTGAAGTACTGATAGGTGACGAAGGATGTCTTAATTTTCTTCTCTGGAATCTCCTCAATCAGAAAGGAGAATTTTTACATGCCATATAATGTTCCCAATTTGTTTCTTCTTCTCCGATGTAGGCCGTGGTATCTATTATTATCTCCTCTCGAGAACCTTCCATCTTCATCGTATTTTAAATGAAATTTCAGAGCCACGTGAAAAATAAATTTATTTAAGGTCTCAGCAAAGGAAAAGAAAAATTTATGCAAATTTTCTTAAGCCCTCCAAATGTATTTAATTTACACGTAGAAATAAAAAAGTGAAAAGAGAAAAAAAAAAGCAATAAGGATAGGAAGAAAGAATGACATGAGGAAATAAAAAGAAGAAAGAATGAGGTAACTCCTGCCCAAGAATTAGGTCTATACAATGCTGAATTTCCTTCAAAACTCTCGGTATCCATTTCTATACTAATACTTCAACCCTCTAAGCAGAAGCATACTCATACCATATAAAAATTGATTTTGAAATTGTTATTAAAATATTCAATTCCGATATTGTTAATACGTAGATAATGCTGTACAACATCCGTTATAACCAGAGCTAGGAAGTTGGTGCCAAAATTGTTAAGTTGTGTGAGCTTAAAGTATATCTCTACCGAATGAAAAGTAATAGCGCATTTCCCAATGTCAGTGAACCAGAACGACAAGTATGTGCAGCCGGGTGGTAACCAAACATGTGCTCCAATCGTCCACAGCCTTAGAACAAGAAAATAATAAACGAATAATATAAAAAACAATAACTTATAATTATAAATTTCGCAACTCCCAAACTAAAATAATTTACCCATATATATATATATATATAAAACATACAAAGTATATAATTATGATTCTAGCATCATTATAACAAATAATTATGAACCTTTCATTTTATCAAAAGAAATACTCCTTTTATGTTCAGAAAAAAATAAAAACAATATTTGTACTCTGAAAATATTCGTTCTACGTCACAAGATGTTATTGGAGTAAATCTTAAATATGATACAATATATCTACTATCACCAGGTGAACAACTACTTTGTGAATCTAATAGTGTATCTAATTGTTTTCAAGGAAATTTTTCTTTTCTATTATAATGACAGCTAGGAAGTTCGTATCGTAATTCCGATGTTGAACTTGGACTGTAACGCAACTGAATGCATAGCAGCACGAGACGCCAATATTTAACGAAGAATAATCCGGGAAAAAATAAACGTGTTACACACTCCTGTTGGCATAATTATTTAATAACAGACGAGTTTACTTTTTTTGGAATCATACTTAATATTAACATTATATAAATAATACAATAATACTCGTAACAGAATATATCACTTTGTTCAGACCCCAAAATATTAATATAAACCAACAATATTATTCAAGCTTGAGACGAGTCAGAGCCCTCCTTTGCAAACGAAGCTAGTATGAGCCATGTGCATCTAACTTGCACTCAAAGCACCAAACTCAGGACTCTAATAAAGAGATAATACCAATTCAAAATAATGTTGCACGTAGGTGTTGAATTGAAACCACGGAAGAATTCTTATTACTGGTAACTTCAAGGGGTAGAGTAGTGGCAAAAAAAAAACCTGGACCGACCCTTGTAGCTGATTTCAGACCCTTGTTCACTCCAGAGCACGATAGACTGGTAACTAAGACCTTCGTGGTTCGAATCCTGCCTGGGAAGGAAACTTTTGTTTTGTTCCTTATTCAAATTTATTCCCAATACTTTTCGATTGCAGCGATATTTTACTACTTAATTAACTTATTATTCCCAGAACATGAATTTTACCAGCAATCGAAAAGTATTGGGAATAAATTTGAATAAGGAACAAAAAACAGTTTCCTTTCCAGGCAGGATTCAAACCACGAAAGTCTTAGTTACCAGTCTATCGTGCTTTGGAGTGAACAAGGCTCTGAAATAGCTACAAGGGTCTAACCGGTTTTTTTTTTCAATACTGTACATTATTAATAGGCCTATGTAGTTACTCACGAACGGTCTCACATGTTGCATGTAGGTGTTGAATTGAAACCACTGAAGAATTCTTATTACTGGTAACTTCAAGAGGTACAATAGTGGCAAAAAAAAACTGGACCGACTCTTGTAGCTGATTTCAGAGCCTTGGTCACTCCAGAATACGATAGACTGGTAACTAAGACTTTCGTGGTTCGAATCCTGCCTGGGAAGGAAACTTTTGTTTTGTTCCTTATTCAAATTTATTCCCAATACTTTTCGATTGCAGCGATATTTTACTACTTAATTAACTTATTATTCCGAGAACATGAATTTTACCAGCAATCGAAAAGTATTGGGAATAAATTTGAATAAGGAACAAAAACAGTTTCATTTCCAGCCAGGATTCGAACCACGAAAATCTTAGTTACCGGTCTATCGTGCTTTGGAGTGAACAAGGCTCTGAAATAGCTACAAGGATCTGTCAGGTTTATTTTTGCCAATACTGTACATTATTAATAGGCCTATGTAGTTACTCACGAACGGTCTCACTCTAAATCTGTGTTACATACTCAACATTTTAAACTAAGAATGTCGTGCATTAAGGAGACAACAGAGGGGAGATTTCGATGTTGGTAATGAGGATGGGGGCGACATTTTCAGTAATTAAAAAATAAAAGGGATGATATTAAATGTAAAGTAATCCTCTTTGTATGCTGTACATTATTATTAATAAGACAGGCGCTGTTAATCCTGAATATATCAGAGATGGGCATTACGTACGATAATGGAAAGAAGAATTTTCCTTCCCCTGTTTTCTTTCTTCTTCTTGCGTTATTTAAAAATTTTAAACTATCTTACTACAGATAAATTAAAACTAGAGTTAAAATTTTCAAGTCTATTAGCTTGTTTAAACCGCTATCATTCCTTCCGCACATCGGAGTCGTTTTATACTTCTGCTTCCATTCGATAATCTATCACGTGCTATTTTCACAATTGTAGTATTGTCCATTCGTGTTATATGCTTCTTCCGTCACTTCTCCATTATTTAGTTGGTTTTACATCGTACAATTATCCTACGTCTTCATTCCATATGTAATGTAATCTTGTGTTCCCAACAATCGTTTTCGATATGTAATTTAAGTTGCAGTATTTGTCTAGTTTTGTTAGTTTCAGATCGGGTTTGTGCAGTGTAAGAAAAATGGAATTCACAACTCTTTTCCGTATTTTATTTCCTGTATCAAATCGAAGATATTTATTATTCATAAAATAATTTATCCAAGCCTCTCATATTCTTAATACTTCATTAGTCTTTGTTTTGTTGTACAGTAGATCACCACAGAACATTACTTTTATACCAAGGCAGTTAACGGAACGCACTTGTGGAATAATTTTATTGATTCCTAGCTTAGAGAAGTGTGGTAATTTTTATTCTTAAACATGCAGTTTTAATGTAACTATGTGTTTGTCACAGGTAAAATTGGTGACAAAATATAACTTCTTGTACTGTAGTATAAACACAGTATCGGTCTCTCGACCCCTCCTCTTAGTTGTTTAACGTGGTGATCTGTATCTTGAGTTCTAAAGATCCTATCCTCTATGGGATTGAGTTTTCTTTGCATGTAGTGAAGAGAAAATCTAACATTTTTTTTGCGAAAAATGAAGTTGAAGAAGTCTCCGCTAGATGCTGCATAGCCTATACCAAAGTTTATGTGTGCCGCCATCTGTCAAGTGTTGCGTAATATACTTGCAAATGAAAAAGCGACGAACGTTATCTCTTACCCGGCAAGGCGAACTTCCGATTTGACCTTGTGAGTCGGAAGTTACGACGCGAAAAATATGTGCAACAGCATGCTGTGATGTCATCATATCTTAACATAAACAGTCACCTGGTCGGCTGTAGCGCCCTGACCTACAAGGCCAAGTCGGAAGTTCGCCTTGCCGAGTAATATACGAGTAATCAGCAACTAACGGTAGGCTATCTACCACAATCTAGTATATACAGTCACGAAGCTCAATATGTAATAAATATGCATTCATACATAGTTGCTAATCACTAGGATCGCTACTATCGCCTCATTTACAGACAATGCGAAATAGTACCTGCACTGTATATTGTTCCTAGCAACTTCATCAACTCAAGCTTCGTGACTGTATATACTAGACTGTGTTATTACTACAGCCAGCGTTTTCGGCGCGTGTCCTTGAGTTCAATGTCCAGTGCCAGTGCAGCTGATATGGTACTACCTCCTAAATACACGTCACATCAACATTCTGCCAATCACAGTTGTAAGTCTCACTTCCTCACTTCCCACTGATTGCGGAGAAGGTAAGATACTGTCTTGAGTATTATATTGTCCAGCTAGTGAGAATCTGTTGCTAGTGCAACTGAAAACACAAGTCAAATCAGCAATCTGTCAATCACAACTGTCAGTTTTACGGCCCAGAGACTGCGCAAAAGATAAGGTATTCGCTTTTAACGTTCCCATTACTTATTTCACACGCCATAAACGGTGGCTTTGGTTATAACAAAAAACTGTGAAGAAAGTTCTGATGTCATTGGTCGAATCCAGACAATGCTGAATCGCACTTGTCTAATGAGATCGTGGTTGTGATAAATGTTCTGAATTAAAAAAAAAAAGATAGTGAATTGAAGGAAATTCTTAAATAAAAACATTAATAAGTATGGGTGCATCAGTTGAAAAGTGTTGATGAGAAGTTTCAAAATTAGAAAAAAAAAGAAGTGTTAGGCCTACAATTCATTATGTGTATCTCTGGTAAAAATGGAAATGTTTAAAACTGTTCTCCTACATGAAGCCACTATGAACTGATGAGAAAAAAGGTTATTATAATGGTAGTAAAATCAATGCTTATTGTGAATTTGTCTAAGTGACATTCGGGATAACGCAAGATTCACAAGGGAAAATATTAAGTATCGGTGTCCGAGGATGAAATCAAGTCGTAGCAGCGACGTATCTGTATGTTACGAAACGACATATTCCCTACCAAGCCTTTATGGCTTAGCGATAAAGCTCTTTCTCCTCGTTACAAAGACCGGGCTTCGAATCTATATAAAACGCACGCGTGTAAACAGCGCACACAATGTTTTGCGAGCTATGTATTCCGAGTTGGGACTTAGTCTCTGAGCAGCGACCAATTTCTGTGTCAAAGGGTGTACTTTATCATCATATCCCCGTCAGGAGGAAGGTAAAATTCTGGGGATCATTGGATGTTTCTTTTGCTATGGTTAGTCTTTAATACAACACTACTGTCATCTATCAATCTTTGGATAAATTGCGAGGAACTCCCACCATGGCAGACTGCGAATCTGATGTCACGCATACACAGGAGATGCCATATTTTTTAGGCGGAGTTCACAATCAAAGGGGAATTGTTAACCAAATCTGATGTCAAGCATTCAGGGAGATATCATATTTTTCGAGGCGGAATTCACAATTAAAGAGGAATTCTTAAGAGTCTCTCTGGAATGACGAAGAAAAAACGCAAAACTCCCTAGAAAAAACCCTCATAACTAGAAAGTGGATGCGGGATGACTTACCATTGAATGTAGATGCACATTTACTATAGGCCTATGTTAATTTTTTTTTTCATTCAGACTATTGGCTCAACAGGTTTTAAACGTAAACATACGACGTCAACATGCTACTGTATCTCCGTAAAGTCAGAAGGAAAATAAAAATGACGTACTGTAGCACATACCTTATCATTGATGGAATTACTAGCGTTGGAGTAAACGACGATATATTCTCGTAAGATGTCGAAGCTGAATCGTCTTCGCCTATCGCTTAAACAGTTTTGTATCGAGAAAATTTCTGAAGAAAACCTCTAAAATGGGGATCACTTAATTTCTTTAGAGGAATACTTGCACTGACCATCATGTTGCACATGTCTCTGCAAAACGTTTCCGGCACAACTAAATGATGATGATGATGATGATGGTGGTGGTGATGGTGATGGTGATGATAATGATGATTATGATGATGATTATGTAGATGGTTCCTCAGAATTCATTTCAACGCATTTCCTGTGCGATGTACTGTTGCAATGTTTCTCTATAGCATGTGTTGTTCTGGTTTTTAATTAAATTTTGTATACATTAGTCTACACACGATATTCTCTTCGTTAATACATAAAATGTCACTCCCATGTTTATTTTATTGCACTTCGTATCTCTGACAGAATTGAAGGTTTTGTCTTCGACATTATGAATGGATCAGCACAAGACTATTCAAGGCGTACTAAATACTTGAGCAGGATAACTTAACTGCACACATTGCGTTGCAATGTTACTATGAACGGACCGGGGTTCCTACGTTCTGTACGCTGCTGTACTCGCCAGGTACACAAAAGACGGACGACGCGGCACGTGCCATATACTCCGATACGAAACAACTTCACTTTTCCTTAAGTCATCCCGCATACACTGTCTACTCATAACCTTGACTTTATCTACAACAAATACAAGTTCATCATCGCCGAGATTTGAACTTGGGTCCGCTTTCGTCTTACGTCAGCGCTGTGCTAATTGAACTACCATGGCGGCAACATCACGGCGTTAAGTCAACAGTCTGGGTAGTTAAAAAGGAAATTGAGATAATATTTATTTCCAACTACAATAGTTATGGACATACCTGACTCTTTTATGTGTGAAGGAACGGAGCAGGAAGGTGAGAGAAAACGAAAACAAAATGAGAAATTTGAGAGGATTTTATACACACGAGAAAACCTGAAACAGAAATAGGATTATTTCCCTTTGTCTCCAAACGCTTTATACACATGCACGAATTTGTTGCTTTGTATTATGCACTCGTACACCAAGATTTATATGGTGCATGGATACAAGAAAATTACTGTTGAGGGTGTGATAACAAATTACTCAGTAAATGTAAAATCCTGGTGGGGTCCGGGTGGTGCTGATGAAAGAGAAGGGGTTGGGAAGCAAAGAAAGAGAATATAAGGGAATGAAAGTAGCCAACGTTTCATTTGGTTTTAGACCTACTGCACATATTTCATAATATTCCCCGACCTATTTTATGCAAATAACACGAAAATATATATTGAGTTATGATACAGAGTGTGAATTATTAATGTAGTGTAAAAAAAGATCACAAATATAACTTGCTTATGATGGTGTTACTAGTTACAGTACTTTATTTTCTCTCTCACAGTCTTGTTCCTTACAGGTTGTTGTGCCAGAAATGCTGCTTCCTTTTTTGTTTTTCTTTTCAGATTCTGTGGTAGAGAATTTTCATATGGAATACTACGAAAATATTGTTGACAATAATTGTATCTTTAAGAGTTAGCGTCTGAATTAGATATTATTACCATATCAATATAAAAAAATACTAAAATGTGCCTCTAAAACCTCAAGACTAAAAAAGACATAATATAACGTTCTGAAAGTACTGCAAGTCTGCAAAATATATATGTCGAGCCGAACATTGAAATAAACCTAGAACAAAATGGCCCAAGGAGTGGATATTTTGAATTGTAGTTAATTTTTTTAACATTTTTCAGTTCGAAGTATTTTTTCCTTTTTTAGGCTTCTTTGAAAAGTTTCAAAATTTCATATTATCAAAAACTTGTATTCGGCAACGCTTTTTTCTTAATTAGTATTAATATTATGGAAATGTACTCGTGACAATGCAGTTTTGTATAATGCCTCTTCATGGTAGTAATATGAAACCCTTTAAGTAGTTTAGGACATCTAATATATAAAATTGAATGTGGGTATGTATGTATGTATGTTCCCTATACAAATCTACACGCTTTGACCAATATGTACCAAAGTTTGCACATTTAACCTTCATAACCAGGAGAAGAACATAGGCTATATTGAAATTGTTAAAATGGACGTTAAATTAATTAAAACAGTAAAAAATAAAAATAAATACGATCAAACATTCATGCGTAATACTAAAATGCAATCTTCTATAGTCAATTGTTCTTTATTATTGTCTGTTGTATTCAACATCGACTTTCATGAGGCCATGGAAAAAGCAAAACGATATAAAATAACATTGTAGATACATCTTGAAGGCCAAAATGTAGACATTTCATGCAATAAGTATCCTTATGCAGTCCAGAACCGTATTATGTATTTCTCGAGACAGTTGTAGATAGTGAGTAGACTGTGTTTTATCAAACTGAATTCTTAAATTCTTTGAAATCACAAGAATTGCCAACAGATAATTTAATACTTAATATTGAATCACCGATAGTACTATTGCGAAATATTGATCCACAAGAATTATGCAATGGAATAGGAATTGGTGTGAAAAAACTCATGACAAACGTAATCTTATAATTATTTTTTCTCTGCCTCGGTACAACGTCACATTTGTGGCGGGGAGGAAAGGAGACGGCAGAAAAATTAATGGTGTTTAATACGTTGACAGCCACGACTAAGATAAAGCACTTGAAATTTAGCGATAACTGACCGGCAGAGATAAATAAACAAAAATAAATATATAAATTGAAAACAAAGTTGAACGTCTTGCACATGATGAAATATTTTCTTTTCGGTGCCTGATCTACAATTGTCTGACAGGCATTTGGCTAAGGAGTATTAATTCATGTAAGTGAAGTTAAGTAAAGATTCATCTTTATGTGCGAGGAAAGCTTAGTAAAACAATTCGTTTTGGTTGTCTATAGTTGGTTTTCCGAAATTTCCGAAAATTTAACAACCAGTTCATTTGAAAACAGAAGCAGAAAGGAAAACCCGGGCAACGCCGGGTACTTTCAGCTAGTAACAAATAAAATATATATTATATTTGCTTCCTGTGCACAACAAAATAATTTATTTCTCTTCTCATTCTTCTACAAATATTCGTTTTGCTGCATTCTCCACGTTTAATAGTTTGGAAACAAACATGCTGATTGTCAGTTACAACTATTTGTCTATGCTGGAACTGTCCTTGCAAAAGTATCACGTAAGATGCCGATTGCCGCATGAAATGCCGACACTTGACTTACAACTTTACAATTACGTTTGATAACCTGATGGCTAATGAGAATGAGTGGCGAAGCTAAGGTGTATATACTGGGTGGGCTGAAAAAATCTGCTTACCATATTTCTTTTTATACAGGAGATGTTTCTCATCTTTTCTATCAAAATTTTTTGTGACACAGACGCCAAAATTAGATGATTACCACTCATTTTCATCTGAAAACAGAATACAGTTAAAACGATATAACTTATTTGTCTCAAAGCATTCTGTTGGCCAAGGATATTTCTTATACCACGAAATTTGAAAAATTATATTTACTCTTCTTGCATCCGCTATTTTAATATGTAAATTTGGAATCGATCTCCTATGTTTGTAAGCATATTATGTTTCATACGTTCAACTTCAAAACTGTTTCTCTCTTAATTTTACAAATAGTGGCCACAATGTTCTCTCAGTTTGAGCCATTTTACACACAAAAAATATCTAACACACACGCATGCATTTTTTATTAAACTAACAATCAACAACGCAGCGTATTCAGAGAACACCAATATAGAGCGAAATATTGTGACAGAAGACTAGCCTCGTTTCTTACAGAGATGTAGCGAATCGATACCCCCTCTGCAGTCTCTTGCGAGTCAAGGTTGTAACCATACCTTTAGAGGCTTCTGTCACATGCCTCGCACTGAACTCTCCGTTCTGGAATGACTGCCAACAGTGAATTTAATATACGGAAGGATTGGAGTGAAACCAAGTGTTACGGTACATCGTTATTTAGAATTTATAGGCCTACTGTGACCAGGTATAACTCCAATTTTTGGAGTAGGCCAAGCCCCAAAAGCCTCTTAAGAGCTTCGCCACTGATGAGAATACTGATCGAGCAACACATGTGCAGCTCTTAAGGTTGTAAGCAAGGGAACGAAAAAAGCAACAATTTGGTTAGGCGGAAAATTTTCCGGAAAAATATTGCAGAACATTTTTCCAATTCATAAAATTTTCTGCGGAAAATTTTCTGTCCCAGATAACTACTTCTCCTCCCCTCCAGTGGCTTTTAAGGAACCCGGAGGTTCATTGCCGCCCTCACATAAGCCAGCCATTGGTCCCTATCCTGAGCAAGATTAATCCATTCTCTATCATCATATCCCTCCTCCTTCAAATCCATTTTAATATTATCTTCCCATCTACGTCTCGGCCTCCCTATAGGTCTTTTTCCCTCCGGCCTCCCAACTAACACTCTATGTGCATTTATGGATTCGCCCATACGTGCTACATGCCCTGCCCATCTCAAACGTCTCGATTTAATGTTTCTAATTATGTCAGGTGAAGAATACAATGCGTGCAGTTCTGTGTTGTGTAACTTTCTCAATTCTCCTGTAACGTCATCCCTCTTAGCCCCAAATATTTTCCTAAGCACCTTATTCTCAAACACCCTTAACCTATGTTCCTCTCTCAAAGTGAGAGTCCAAGTTTCACAACCATAAAGAACAACCGGTAATATAACTGTTTTATAAATTCTAACTTTCAGATTTTTTGACAGCAGACTGGATGATAAAAGCTTTTCAACCGAATAATAACAGGCATTTCCCATATTTATTCTGTGTTTACATCATTTCCTCTCGAATACCATTTATATTTATTACTGTTGCTTCAAGATATTTGAACTTCTCCACCTATTCAAAAGATTAATTTCCAATTCTTATATTTCCATTTCGTACAATATTCCGGTCACGAGACATAAACATACACTTTGTCTTTTCGGGATTTACTTCCAAACCTATCTCTTTACTTGCTTCCAGTAAAATTCCCGTATTTTCCCTAATCGTTTGTGGATTTTCCCCTAACATATTCACGTCATCCGCATAGACAAGCAGCTGATGTAACCCATTCAATTCCAAACCCTCTCTGTTAAGGTAACTACTTCACATCTAGAAATTCGGTGACGCCACGGGTTAGATACGAGAAATATCTCTAGAATATTCCCTCGTGAAGCAAGCCTCACAATCATGTTGCGAATCACAGCAATTAAGAGATCATATCCGCAATTAGGTGGCCACTAAAAACAAGACATTCACATGGCTATAAAACAGTCGTATGGTTTGCCACCGTCCGACATTTCACTAAACTTTCCAAATGTTTAGTACCGTCTAACCTTGTTCGGTGTGCTTATTACAATACAGCATAAACACAAACGCACATTTCACTGTCTATCTTCTCTCTTATCTCTACTCTCTGCTCAGCGCGCCCTTTCGTAGTGTGTAATTTAAGTATCTTATACTACCCCCTCCCTGCATCTCATTTTAATTCTGAGCAACACTCCCCCCCAACGTCATTTTTGCTTACTCCAGCCATTCCAACTTTCCGTTTTCTTTCTGCTAACCAGTCCTGCTTCCCCCTTCTCTACTTTTTTAAACTTTTGTTCAAACCTCATATCTTTATATACACAGGAACCCATTCTGGAAGTGTTTAGAAACACGTAAAGCAAAAATGGAGCTTTTACGGTTGTTGAAACATAGTCTTGCGTCTGGAATATAAAAATATACCATATACTCACCTACTAATTTTGAAATGAGTCTCATCCGCGTATGGTGAGCTTTAAATTACGTATTTTATCAAAACAATTAAGGGAAGAATAATATTTAGCAGTTTAACAATTTTGCTGTGACATGAATATAAAGAGGCAGCTCGTATATTATAAAGTAAGTGAGCTTTGTTGGGAATTCAGGACACGTAATACGGGGATCAATGGCTGTGGCAGTCGTACAACTCAGATCGCTGCCATCTCTTAAGTTGTTTGCACTACGTATATTTTTTTTTGCAAAGTGTTTAGTTTCCATTAAGTTTTATGACAGGCTTTATGAATAAATAATGACTTAGAATCCTTCGCTGCGGATAAAGTGACAGCGTCTTGAACTGCAAACAAAGCGGACTTGAGTTCGACTTCCGACAAATTTGGACATACGTTATGGCTTATTTAAAACTCTATAACCGAGAAAGAAGGATAAATAATTTTCATTTTATTACTTTCTTGGGGTTATGATATATTGTTTCACATGTATATATGATACATTGTTTCACATGTTTATATGATACAATACGATACGGTACGCTTTGATACGATACTTCCACTTCTTTATGTCCAGAGACAAAATGTCCATTTTTTATGTCCACAGTCGGATTAAATCAAATTTCAATCCGAAAAATCTTAACATATGTCCAGTTTCTTCTGTCCTTTATATTAAAGTCCATTAATTTATAGGTCCAGTTATTTAAAGTCCACTACATTACAAGTCCATTTGTAGTTGTGTCTATAGATGGTTTGTCCGTAATTTAAAAGGTCCACAAAACTGAAGTAATTACTAATTTGAAAAATCATCAGTCTTGTTTTAATATGATGAAAATAATACAGTCAACCAGAAGTACATTATTTTAGAATTTTAATATTACATAATAACTATAATTGTAGCATATGTTAATTCAATTATAAAAATAACATTAATTTGCTTCATTATCGTCTTCATAATATGGAAGTTATTCTGCATACAGTTTCAACCGATAACTAATGCCTCCAAGATATTTGTCAACGTCACCATTTTCTCTACATACGTGGTAATTCTGCACCATTTCCTCAATGTGTATTGAATTTAAAACATAGGACTTCTTTATGGAATGACGTATTGCCATATGACTTGCCATTAATTGATTTACAGTATTAATAACTGATTGCCATTTTGGTCCTTCTGCAAGTTTTCGATTAACTTCCATATTTTAGCATGGTGAGTTACTATACATTTTTTAAATTTGGAGTGCCATCCTTCTACTGTATTGTAATAATTGTCTTTGAGTCCCATTCAATACTAGGTTATAAACATTCCAGACATGCGGAGAAAAGCGAGGCGGCATCTCTCGTCCTCTACCTCTGGCAGGTATCCCTCTTAAGAAGGTCCTTCCTATGTATAATGGTAAATCTAATACTGATTCCTCTACACCATCAGAAACTTCATCAAATGTATTCACAATATGATCCAGTGGTATGAAAGGTATGGACATTAACTTTCGGATGTCATTTCTTACGCTGTCATTTTCCCTGTTATTATAAGCAGCCTTTAATCCAAGTTGAACAACATGACGCCAAGTGGCCTGACAGAAGTAGAAAAGACAACCTTTCATTTTTGTTCTATAAGATGTATTGTGA
The DNA here is from genome assembly GCF_040183065.1 of Periplaneta americana. Taxonomy (NCBI): domain Eukaryota; kingdom Metazoa; phylum Arthropoda; class Insecta; order Blattodea; family Blattidae; genus Periplaneta; species Periplaneta americana. The sequence continues at coordinate 126,701,775 of NC_091128.1, read as the reverse complement.
ACATTATAATTCAATGAGAGTAAAAATCATTTTATACAATGAATATGGGAAAAATTTCTTGTGGACATATTTGTTTGCGGATTAAATTTCTATGGACGTTATGTTCAGTGGACAAAACGCTTGTGGACATAACGTGATTATGGACATATTTTTCTTTGGACTTGATGAAAAATGGACATAACTGAGTGGACCAATCATCATGGAACCTACGATACGATATGATATGGTAGCCTATATGATGTGATGTAGCTTAGCGTGGAGTGCTATATGATATGGTGTGGTGTGGTGTGGTGTGAGGGTGTGGTGTGGTGTGAGGGTGTGGTGAGGTGTGAGGGTGTGGTGTGGTGTGAGAGTGTGGTGTGGTGTGGTGTGGTGTGAGGGTGTGGTGTGGTGTGGTGTGAGGGTGTGGTGTGGTGTGAGGGTGTGGTGTGGTGTGAGGGTGTGGTGTGGTGTGAGGGTGAGGTGTGGTGTAAGGGTGTGGTGTGGTGTGAGGGTGTGGTGTGGTGTGAGGGTGTGGTGTGGTGTGGTGTAGTGTGAGGGTGTGATGTGGTGTGGTGTAAGGGTGTGGTGTGAGGGTGTGGTGTAGTGTGAGGGTGTGATGTGGTGTGGTGTAAGGGTGTGGTGTGAGGGTGTGGTGTGGTGTGAGGGTGTGGTGTAGTGTGAGGGTGTGGTGTGGTGTGGTGCGGTGTGAGGGTGTGTGTGGTGTGGTGTGAGGGTGTGGTGTGGTGTGAGGGTGTGGTGTGAGGGTGTGGTGTGTTTTGAGGGTGTGGTGTGGTGTGAGGGTGTGGTGTGGTGTGAGGGTGTGGTGTGGTGTGAGGGTGTGGTGTGATGTGGTGTGAGAGTGTGGTGTGGTATGGTGTGAGGATGTGGTGTGGTGTAGTGTAAGGGTGTGGTGTGGTGTGGTGTAAGGGTGTGGTGTGAGGGTGTGGTGTGGTGTGAGGGTGTGGTGTGGTGTGAGAGTGTGGTGTGGTGTGGTGTAAGGGTGTGGTGTGGTGTGAGGGTGTGGTGTGGTGTGAGGCTGTGATGTGGTGTGAGGGTGTGTTGTGAGGGTGTGGTGTGAGGGTGTGGTGTGGTGTGGTGTGAGGGTGTGGTTTGGTGTGAGGGTGTGGTTTGGTATGGTGTGAAGGTGTGGTGTGGTGTAAGGGTGTGGTGTGGTGTGAGGGTGTGGTGTGGTGTGAGGGTGTGGTGTGGTGTAAGGGTGTGGTGTGGTGTGGTGTGAGGGTATGGTGTGGTGTGAGGGTGTGTTGTGAAGGTGTGGTGTGAGGGTGTCGTGTGGTGTGAGGGTGTGGTGTGGTGTGGTGTGGTGTGAGAGTGTGGTGTGGTGTGAGGGTGTGGTGTGGTGTGGTGTGAGGGTGTGGTGTGGTGTGGTGTGGCGTGGTGAGGTGTGGTACATGATTTATTGTCCACAACTCACTCCGTCTTGCTGGCCCTTCACATTCCTGTATACGTTCAGCATTCCCTTTCTTTACATTACTTTAACATTTATACACGTTACGTGACCTATTTCGCTCCTTACAGTTATTACTCTTTAGCTTTATTTCTCTCTCTCTTTTATAGCACTTTTTTCTCTCCATAAACAACCCTATTTCCTTTGTATTATGTAACTCACTACCACTAATCTACTCTCTTTACATTCACTACTCCTACGCCTATCTTTATTTCCTATCCATTTCTTTTTACATTTAATTGTTTCTACTTTTTCTGTTCCACTCATACAATAATAATTTACCATCAATATCTTATCACTGTTTTTCCACTTTCTAGAATATCTCTATTTCGTCTTTACTTCCTTACCTCCCTCAGTAACATGCCTTATGAAATAGGTAGAGATATTGATAATAAAATAAATAAAATTCAGTGGATATACGGAAAATAAACAGAACATCACAAAATAAAAAAGATAAAATTGAAAATTAAAATTTTATAAGACAATGGAAGTACCAGTGACGATTTTGAAAGTGAGTTGTGAATTATTAAAGAACGACACAAGAGTAAATTACAAGCTGCAGAGATGAAGTTTCTTCGTAGAGTGAAAGAATGTACGTAATGATGACATCCGTAAAGAATTAAACATCTACAACTAAAATGATAAATTAGAAGACTACAAACAAAAATGGACGGAACACCTGTCTCGAATGACTAATGAAAGAATTCCAGCACTGATACAACAATATCCACCTAAAGACGAAAGAGATGTGAGACGTCTTAGGAATAGATGTAATTCAATTCAATGTGAAGACGGAACAGGCTATAAAACCTAAACTATGAAGTGAGATGGTGATGAAATTAAAACAAAATCGAAGATAAAAAGTATGGCCCGTGGGGGGATCGAACCCACGACCTTCGCGTTATTAGCACGACGCTCTAACCAACTGAGCTAACGGGCCAGTTGGTCGAATACGTATAAAATATATGTAGCTATTATTCCATTGCAATGTACGAAATCGTACTCTACAGATGCTACTTACACTGCAATCACAGTTTAGTATATACAGTTGCGAAGCTCAATACTTACTAAATATGCAAACATAGACAGTTGAAATATGCATCCATAGATAGTTGCTAGCCACCAGGATCGCTACTATCGCCTCATCACAGACTCTTTCCCTAGCAGACGATAAAATCTATTGTACTTTTGATATCGTGTTCTTTTGAAAAATTAACACCTTCCTTCCACTATTGAAATACGAAATACATAAGGTTTATATATTATTTTCATAAAGTCTATATTATATTTTATAAACTGGATCTTTCGGAAGGATAACTCTAACCTCTTTTTCTTAGAATTTATAGTGCAATAAACGTCTCCTTGTCCCATATTATTACTCAAATTATTGTATTTTAGCTATTTACAGTTATTACAACCGATAACGAACATTTCACAGTTTACACAACTTTTCACAACAATGCGAAATACGGCACAGTCAATGCCTTTTCGATCTAGACCAGGCCGTAATATATGTTCTGGTTTTCTATTTCAGTGTATGGAGCTCAGTGAATTATTATATTATAACTTTATTGCGTATCATAGCTAAGTTTTATTTAGTGTAATGTGTCCATAAGTTCCCTTTACTTCTTGTTGCATAATAGCCTATGTTTCAGAAATAATGACAAAACTCTGTTATTTTAATGTGAAGAGAATTTTACATGTTAACATAACCTTTTCGCATCAACATTTTAAGTTTAGAATGGAAGCTATTTTGAGGTTTAATAAAAAAGAATTTATATTGTGATTTTAATATAGCACATCTACCTTCCTTGATAAAGACAGAAAATGTATCATACCACTCTTATGAAATTAGTGTACGTACGATTGTTACTTCGTCTCTTACGTAGTAGATAAATAAAATAATTCAATACTCAATTGTAGTATTAAAATACAGACAAATTGAATGTGCGGAGTATCATACATGACATTATGCTTAATTATAATCTATAATTGCGAATTTAGGAATATAAGATATAGTAAACATAACCTATAATCTTTCCATATGAATGGCAGGGCATTGGAGACCACTAAAATTAGACAGAAAGGGGCAACTGGGACAGTAAACATAACCTATAATTTCAACATATCTAAATATTCGTGCGGTGCAATTGAAAATTATTGAATCGTGCATAAATGAATGTACAATAATTTCGCAATATTTAATCGAAATAAAGGCAGGTAGGTCTATTACACATACGAACAACGCAATTTTCACATCATAAATAATATTACACCTTAACTCGTAAGGAATTATGTCTGAAGTGTCTCCTAATCATTGTTTTAAATTTTATTAATGCAATTACACTACATTTTAGAGAAATATATGTTACTTTTTATGCATTCCAATTAATTTATATGGTTGAAACGCCGCCCTTCGTGATCGGGTTAAGCGAGTCACATGGTCTGCCTTACGACCTGTATTAGATCACGATGCCAGTGACACAGTCTATTGTTCCTAGTACACACAGCACTCCAAGCGGCTAGCAACTATCGCGAGAAATGCAAAAAATCACCCCAAGCTTCGCGACTGTATATACTAGACTGTGCTGCAATCTTTACTAAATCTCCCTTTATTTCCTTTCTCCTATGAGATAGTTCCACTGTCGTCACGAACTAACAATGTACTCCACAATGAACTTCGTTCATCTTTCGATTATGTCTTATCGCTGTGTCTATTGTGTATTGTAATTTGGAAGAACATCCTCCGTGATATAAAGGTTATAGGGCGTGCTATTCTCGGATTCAAACCCTACGAAATGTAAAGCCTTTAATGAAGACTATGGAGTAACGGTTAGCACGTGTTATGTCAAATAGGGTGTGTGTTCTGAAATTTAATTGTGTATTGAAGATATGTTGTGGATGTGTTTATGTATGTCTGCATTTAGTACTGTTCTATTGTTCAGGGACATCATTTTATTTTTACTAACATTTTTAATATTGACCTGGCCATACCTTTGGATTAATGGTTCATAGCCGGAAACACCGTTTGCTACCCCCTTCCACGATTGAAGTTTGATGATTCTGGCGTAAAATACAAACAAATTACTTTGCTAGGTACAGGAGGGAAGAAACGCAGTTCATCCATTTATGTAAATTAGGAGATATCGTAATTCTGAGTTTGATAATTTTCATTAGTTTTTGTTTAATCAAAATACAGTACAGAATTAACAATAAGTGTTTTTACTCACGAACTGAATTATCCATGCGAAATTCATTATGCAGTGTATATTATCCTGTCTACAGCACATTAGCGTACAATATAGAGAATGAAGCAGAATTGAAAAATAATCATAATATGGATATTTACACACATTTTTGAAAATGGTGGCCGTTCATTAAGATACAGGCTTCAGTTCTTTTGTGCATATTATCGCATTATAGACTACTGCATCTAATTCCAATTACCAGTTTCGTCCTTCGTACTAGTAACTCATGTTGAAATAATTCTATACCTATTATATAAAAGAGTACCTTACGTACTGTAAATTCAATCTTCACCTCTGTCCGACCCGCACAGATAACATTACTCAGACATGCTATCTACTATCCGTCCAAGTGGTTATGTCGCAGGATCGTAGAACGGGGGGGGGGGGAAATCACGTGACAGTTGATTACTTTTATTTAAGTTATTTTAAACAGTTGCGGGTGAGAGAAACCGGGATGCGACGTAGGCAAACAGACGACAGTACTTGTGCGAAAATATGATTCAATATTGAAAACTCTTTCGTCACTGGAAAACGCGAACATATTTCTGGAACGTACTATACTCACTAACTCAATACTGTTTGTGGTACTACGACCTTAAGGCGACTTTGACTGTATACGCTTGGTTCTGTGAGGAGAACAGTTGGACGTTTACTAGTAGAGAGGGTTGGAGTGAAGTACATTAAAAAACTCAGGTACAATAAAAATTTAAGTAAAAATAAAATGATGTTAATGTTAAAAAATGTTATGTTGTTATTTAACGAAGCTCGCAAATTCAGAGGTTATATCAGCGTCGCCGGATGTGCCGGAATTTTGTCCCGCAGGAGTTCTTTTACATGCCAGTAAATCTACTGACATGAGCCTGTCGCATTTAAGCACACTTAAAGGCCATCGACCTGGCCCGGGATCGAACCCGCAACCTTGGGCATAGAAAGCCAGCGCTATATCAACTCGCCAACCAGGTCGACAAAATAAAATGATGTCCCTGTATTTAATTTTTGCAAAAACTAAACGTAGGGCAATAATTAGGAATATCCACACAAAAACAACTTTAAACAAGAGTCAACAATGAAAAAAAGAGAAACAAACAAACTAAAAATATTTGGCCATGTAAATAGAATGGATAATAATAGGAAACCGAGGAAAAATCTTAGGAGGGTAGGGAGCAAATAAAAGCGGAGAGAAACCTGTAACAGAATTGAAAGATCATACGCGTAATTAGCAACAAAAGAAAAAAGGACGTTACAGGATAAAATATGAATAACACAGGATATGGTAAAATACAGGAAATGGCATACGACTAGCTGTGGGAATACAACGCCAGAAATGTCATCAGGGAAAGCTAACGAAGAAGAATGGTAACCCCCAATACATGAATAGTTAGGCATACTGTACGTATGTGGAGATGCATCTACATTGAGTCGAGAAACATGTCCTTCTATTTATATACATTAAACACTATCTGGTGAAGGTTACTTATGTTCCGACCACTATAGGAACTTGCTAAAATATCTTGAAAATGCCTTGGATTTATAGTATTGATTATTAGAAATTGATGTGATCATTAGGAGAGCTGTAAGCCCACCCACCCTGCCCTAAATACGTACCTTACTTATGTACGAAAATCGTGCGTGAATTACGAATATGACCATATTTCCTTAATGTGACAGTGGGTTTCAGTGTCTCCAACATTGTAATAATACTACACACCTAATCAAACCCAACCTAATCTTTCACATAATACTACACACATAATCAAACCTAACCTAACCTGTCACTTAATACACACCTAATCTAACCTAACCTAACCTATCACCTAATACTACACACCTGTAGTAACAGTCCTCACGTTTAGTATCATTTCATTTGCCTGCATTACCAAGCCTGCTACTCGTGTCGTGGGCCATCTAGTGGAAGTGGATCATATTTCATCGTGATGTCAGGAAGACTTTCATAATAATTACATTTAAATGTGTTAATATAGTGATAATTCCATATATAAGTATAGTACAATAAGAATTGAAATGTGTTGTGGCTGTGATAAAAGTGTTGATAATTGGTTTATAGCGCCACATTGGCAGTGATAAAAGTGTGTAATATTCCTTCAGCGGCCGGTCAATACTCTACATCAGGCATGTCAGAAATCAGACACTGAAAGTGCAGTGTATGTGCGCGGAACGCCGGTCTGTGCAGATTGCGTCATTCACGAGTTGCTCTTACCAGTTCTTAGCATACTTACCAGAAGGAAAAAACACAATTATTGTCAGTGTCTATATTTGACAATAATTGTAACACAAGAAACAATAGACTTACTCAGTTACAATTCACAATGCAGTCGTTTGTAAAGAATCATTTATTTACATGATTTGTATACAGTATTTGAAGAAAATATAAATATTGCAGTAATTTCGAAACAACAAAAAACGAACACAATATTTCATTTTACGTAGTAGGTACTGATTATTTCAAAGTAATACTCTTTCATTGTTCCTCATGCATTATTGGGACCATTGGTGCACAAATGCTAAGAAGGAAAATATTTTACTCCCAATTACATTCAATAGGACATTGTAAGGCTTTTAGACTGGAATCATTTCCTTGCTGTATATTAATAAAAATTCACATTATTATTAATAAATTGGATAAATTAAGCTTTAATTCAAATTTATATATAGTTTATTTGGAAAACGTTGAGAGCAAGTATTAGCAAGTTGGGAGCGTTACTGAATTGAGTTAAAAGAGTACTTCACAAGCTGTGAAGCGAGGACATTTTCTTTACGTCAGGTTTAAAGATTTATTAACGTAAGTATATTAAGATAATATAGTAATGTGAAATGGAAAATTCGCCATTATGTATTATTTTTCCAGAAAATTTTTCCGCCTTACAAATAGTTGCTTTCTTCCTTCCCTTACAACCTCAAGATCCTCACATGTATTCCTCACTATATTCTCATCACTTATCAGCTTATCAAATAAAAGTTGTAAGTCGTCTAACCATTGATGGCTGTGTTAGTACAGACTCCAAAACAACATCATTGTCATGTTTGTCTTGCCGTGAGAGTACTAATTAAGAAATAAGAGCTGGCGAATATCATATTTTGAGAACTTTACTAATCTGATTTAAATTCTCACATCACTATTAGGTCAACATGATATAATGAAAGCCTTTAATTTTAAAATAATTACTGTTGGCTGAGGAAAACATCATAACAGTTATGTTACACGATTCGTGATTTCTCTTCTTCGTTATATCTGTGGACTCCTCACTTTATTTTCCGTAACGCATTCACAATCACAGCTCAATGAGCACCCGCACTGATCTGTGTTACTGAAACAAAAGTTGATCCGCTACTATAGGTACTGTACAGCCCTGTCGCGTTCCCCTCCAAGCCGATTCGCTCCCTCCAGGCAGGGGAATAGGAACTGCACATTGCACAGAGATCAGTGCACATTTGCGCGACTGCACAATGTGCAGGGTTTTGACATGCCTGCTCTACATTGTCTCATGATCTTATATGAAATCTGTCGATTAAGGAATAATTTGTTTAGTTATTTCAAACAATCAATATGTTTAAATCGGCCATATCTGTAATGAGTTAAGTTTTATACAACAAACCGCTACTTTTTTGTGTATTTCAGTTTTCACGAGCCTTGATATAGTGAACACGTGTTCTGAACTATACTGTTGAGAGGTATAAAAGAGTAATACTCTTTCCTTTTTTTATTGATCCTACAACCATTTTTCTTCACCGAGATAAGATACATATTTCAGTTGACAAAGTCGTATCAGCCTGTCTCAAGCGCCAATCACAATGCTCTTGATGAAAGACATGTTGCATTAGTATCCGTGCTACAAGAATAATGCCCTCCCATAACTCAATGCAGTAGTAACCTGTTTGAGTACTGTAATAGCTTTCACGACACCAACCATCAATCACAGCACAAAATATGATCGAATGAGAATGGATGGAATTGCTATACTAATAGGAACTCACCCAACAAATATGGCAGTATATAAATCAGATTTTCGTCGCTTCTTGAACGAAAATGTGGTAGAAGACGTATCTTGACTTTCTCTTTCGTCTTCTTCTTCTTTTTCTTAGTTACATCAAATATTTATTATAAACAAGATCGAAATATTTGAAATTATTCTAATAATGATACAAAATTACTTTAAAATTTAACAGGAAACTAAGATTGACAAACACTGAAATGTTCGAAAAAGGGTAAGAGATTGAGTCTCAGCCTTGTAACCATATTGCTATGGACCGCTACTGAATTTCAAGGATGACTAGTAACCAAATTATATCGGCGGAATTAAGAAAAAACCTAAACACAACAGCGTAAAAAAACTCTTGTTATTTCCAATAAGCAACAGAGACTCATGTAGCAAACGATGTAATATTATTCGTATGATATAATGCAAAATACAAACCGATTATAATTCGTTAATGAACTAAAGAAAGTAAATAAATTATTACGACTCCATGTACATCACTTTGAGTAGTAATTAATATAAAAATACGAATATAATTAATTAAAACTACAGAGCCAACATAAACGTAAGAGACATCGTATTAACATAAAATTTAGACCGACTTTATGAAGGTATATAGATGGTAATTACTGAATTTATAAATATAATTATAGCAAATTAAGCCATTGTGCACCTTTATTATTGTTTTTACTTTAATTCCATTATTAAAATTTCTATATTTTACGACAATAATTACTAAAATATGTTTTCATTTTTTTTTAATTAGAACAAAAAATATGAAAAAAATAATAAACGTTTATTACATACTGTAACGGCATTATAATATACAGGGTGTAATAGAACCTCACCAACAAACTTTGAGAAATGATATTTCACACAGAGAAGATCATGCTCGTTGACACATCCTTCATGAATTATGCGTCCTTTTTAGAAATTCATTCCGCATCATGTATGTTGCATAAGTGTGCCCTTTAAGATTTCATCATCTCTGTTACACTGCTGTACTTTGTTATTGGTGTGTGTGGTCCATCTTAGTCCGTCTTATCATCCAAAAAATACAACACAACCCTGCCATGCTTGACAGAGTTGGATAATAAATGCTGCAAAGGAGTAATGAGGAACTGTACAAACATGTAATTTTAAAAGCAGTTGTAAATTGTCACAACATGCATGGAAAATTAAATTCCATTTTTGTAAAATATTACTAGAGATATAACTTATTTCATGCATACTCCTTAAGAAAGTGTCAACGACCATAAGTTCCTTAACAAATAATTACCTCCTATATGTGATCTATAATTTCTAAAAATTTGTCGATTAGGTCCTGTTACATCCTGTATATACGTTACAATCATATTAATTATAATTCAAAATTTGATGTGCTCATTGAACAGGTTTTTAGGCCTATAAATATTTTCATTCATACTTCGATTTTTTCTTTTACATGGTAATGAATAGGCCTATTTCATTGGGATATCTATGGGATAAAATATGTTCTTATGAAATAAGATATCAATAGCCTATATGATTTTATTTTAAAACGAAAATATCATACAATTACATATAGGAGATTTTATTATTTTCTGTATCACTATTTAAATGATCTAATAGAGCAAAAATCTGAAAATCGATAAATATGTCACATAGGGAGTTACTGAAGGAACAACGACGATATGTAAACTTCAGAATAGAGGTCGAGTTTCAAATATGCGGTCAAGTATATTGATATTTGATATTTATTATATTATAGTTCACAAACAAAGTACATACAAGTAATCATTTAAACCCTTACATTACACACTTTATAATTTTTTACACAAAGATATAGGCCTACTATTATTTAAATACAATTTCTACCATTTAAATATTTAATATACAAAAATGTTTGTTTTATCTTGCACTTGCTTTTAGTATTGTGCAAGACTCAACTCATTTTATTATGTTGTTACAATCAGTATTTGTTCACCTTCCTAAGTTGTACTTCACGTTTCAATCTGCAATGTGCAGCTAGCATATCTAAATCTTCTCTTATTCTAGTATTTATGCTCGATCATGCCGAAATGTACCGTAGTAATTATACACCTGGTAGCAGCCCTTTAATGGATCTCATTAAAGTACACCTATTCATTAAAGTTCAGGTGTTCCACCAATCAGAAAGCACCATTGTAGCAATATGAAAGCTCAAGTATCGATTATTCTCGGATATGAAATCGAAAGACAACTAGCGAAACGTCACGGAGGCTGGAAATCCAATACTGTCGCAGAAGGTTATGTTCTGTTACTATAATAATTTGCGTTAATTGTAAATAATGTTCAAATAAATTCAATTTGTCATCTCGTTTTTCAATGTCTAAACCAATTTCAAGGTTATATCAAGGTTAATGTTTATTTTACTCTCTAGATTATATCAAGGTCAATGTGGACATTTGTTCCTCGGAAAAAATCAATACTTTCGCGTCTGCGCACATCTCACAATTTACGAGCTATTGCACAAGGTCAGTTCCGCTCCTCAGTCAGATAAGAATAAAATGAATACTTCTGAATAATTTCAAGTTAGAAATATGTGTTGAGCATAAAAAGTCGTATGCAACTTGACTGTAATGCTAATTAAGACGCTCGTATGAAAATTATTAAACTCGCTTGCGCTCGTTTCATAAACATACTCGCGTCTTAATTACTACCATTATAGACTCGTTGCATAATGTACTATTTCCATATCTCTTTCGCTACAGAAATACTTATATAGTTCGTATAAGCTCTCTCTCGTTGGTAAGCCTTCATTTCTTAATTTAATTTCATAGTATTCTTTTGTCGTACCATCAAAACTATTAAATTTAGAAATAAAAAAAAACATAGCTAAGTAGTTTCTAATCAAGTCAAATATGTTATGCGGTCAAGTGTATATGTTGCTATTTAAAAAACATATATTTACAGTTGCAAACCCATATGTAAGAAGTAACGTAGAATATAGAGACAGACCCCTGCTCAAGGAGGAATAACGTCATGGTGCACAGGATGTTTACATATTTAGCCAAGCAAAGCAACAGCGTCTCCAAGCAGGTGCATCAGCTCCATTCGTTCACATACACAAACATGGAAACTTGGCTAATGGACGTTCCAAAGACGACACACGAGTAACCTTCCAATGTCAACTCTCAAACGAAATAGGAGCATCGCTTCTACTTCAAAAGGTCACAGGATCAACACAGAAATGTCAAAGGAATGCCTTTGGAAGATGCACCTGCCACTTTCTGTGGTATACGGGTTTATACTAGATGGTTTCCCTTGAAGGATTTCAAGAATGTTTTGTGCTGCATTTACAAATCTCTCATGCGAGATCAAAAGGTTTCAAGTGTGATACTGTTGCGCATTCATGCAGTTCTGAATTTACCCTTCGTGAATGGAGCGTCTTTATGTGTATTGTGAATCGACCAGTATGTTGGTTAGCTGACCTCTTACAGCAAGGGTATAGATACTAATAATCTTTCCCTTCTTTAGTATGTACAGCATACTATACACACACTAGCGATGTTCATATTTCGTAATTGGAAATGAGGCAAAGCCATATTATGGTATGTAAAAATACACATATATGAATGGAAACCAGGAGAGATATTCATACATAAGCCTACTCATCTAACAATTCAGGTACGTACGTATTCAAAGATGATTAACTATTTTTCAGTTAATAATATAAAATAATAATAATAGTAATAATAATAATAATAATAATAATTTATTTAACCTGGCAGAGTTAAGGCCATACGGCCTTCTCTAACACTCCACCAGGAGTAAAAACTGTGTTACAAGAAACACTACAAATTTACAAGTACACTACAATTTTACACACAAAACTGAATAAGATAATAATAATAAAATGTAAACAACAAGTAAGAAGAAATCAGACATAATATATAATGTACAGAAAGAAAGAAATAAGCATAATAAAATGTGAACAGCAGGTCAAAATAAATGAGGCATACAAAGTATAAAAATAAGACAATTATTTATAATAATAATAATATAATAATGATAATGATAATGATAAAAAATAAGAATAGTAATAATGATAATAATGATAATAATGATAATAATAATAATACTAATAATACTAATAGTAGTAATAAAATAGTGCAGTACAAAGCATACAATGAATAGCCTACAATATTTTTAAGTACACACAGTAAGGAAAATTATGATTATATATAGCTCAACTTATCACATTAGACATATATCATTATCGGAAAATATAAAAACAAAAATATAAAATAAGTTAAATATCACTAGAACATAAAAAAATGTGAATACTTGGAAACATGCAATACAACACTTGTCATAATAGTAAGTTAGTTTGGCAACTCGTCATAAGATAATTTTCTAACTTGGATTTGAAAGATTTCAATGTTCGGCAGCCCTTGACTTCAGGCGGCAGAGAGTTCCAGTGACGAGAGGTAGCAACAGTGAAAGATGAGGAATACAGAGATGATGTGTGAAGTGGAATTTCTAGCGTGTTATCGCGTTGTGATAGAGTATTAATATTATGATAGCGAGAGAGTATGAAAACGAGCGAAATTTTATACAGAGTGAAAGAGAAATAACTTTGTGATTGAAAGAGACGTTAAGTTACACTTAAATGAATACAAAACCTATATTACGTTTTGTGATTAAAAGAACGGTTAATTAGAAAATTAAGTTTGAAATTTCAGCAGTTCGTCAACATCGTCGCTAACACACTCTTCTCGTGATACAGATGTACAGCTCGATTCAGCGTTAATGGCCCCTGTCCTTGGTTGTTTGGCTAGTGAACGAGCTGTGTGTTGCGTCATAAGAGAGAAATTTAATTACAAATGTGCATAGGAGGGGAAGAGGAAAGAGGAAGAATGAAAATAATATCTATGCTCGAAGCTGAGGGACACTCATGTCAAGAAAATATAAGCCATCATGACATTGTTTAGTCAATAGACGTAGTGGTTAGTAACGGGACGTGTGGAAGAATATTGTGTTTTAAGACGGAGTGTACCGCGACATGATAAGAAGGAAGTGTTAGGTGTTATGACTGCGCGGCCTGACCTGTATGACCCAGCCCGCCAGTAGTGATGAGTAACTCGCTCTCAGTCTATCTACTTACTTTTTGCAGGGGCCAAAATCCCTGAATCAAGCTGTAAGAGGTCAACCAACTCACTGTGTCTCGCTAGTTGAGCTGTTCTCTGGCTCGACGTTGCAACTTGCTCTCACGTGCAGTGGCTTGAAATTAGAGGTGTGAAAGAGGATGAGCATGAGGAGGTGCGGTGGGATGATATGTTAATATTGTTTCATGGCGAGAACGTAATGTTAGGCAATTATTTTTTGTGCCAGAAATGCACTTCATTCATTCATTTAGTGTTCTGCCGAAGGGCAGGTCTTTCACTCCAAACCCAACTTTCTCCAGTCTTTCCTATTTTCTGCCTTCCTCTTTGTTTTGTCATATGATCCATATATCTTAATGTCGTCTATCATCTGATATCTTCTTCTATCTCGAACTCTTCTGCCGTTCACCATTCTAGAGATGCACTGCATATATTATATTTGTAAACGTAGACATTTATTTTGTGTTGTACTGTGACTGAATGTTTACATGTTGAGGCTAGGAGTAACTGCACTCTCAGTCTCCCATTCCCCTTGATCTACACAACACAGTGGTCCGTGCATCCGTAACTTAGTATATTTCGGTACCCTGCGCCGCAGTCTGCTTATGATACACTCACCTTGCAGTTTATGATTTTCACTACGTTAATAATTTTATTCCTATACTCTACTTCAGATTCGATTTGAACATAAAGTTAGTACAAATGTAATGTAATATGGCTGAAAGGCGTCAGAACTCTTCATTTCGTATTGATAAAATGTAAACAATGGAGCAGAAAGAAGCCGCACGATTTATGATTTAAAAGGGGGAAGTTTTATGTCATAATTTTCGATAAATACAATTTTATCGTCAGATTCTGTTTTCCACGACAACTTTTTCCTGATTTGTGAACAAATACCTCTACAGGTAAAGGTTTCCATTCAGACTGTAGTACTCTTTGTACGATAGCTTCTCGCGAGACCGCAGCAACCTGTAACAAACAATGCAGGAAAATAAATGGAAAATACCAGGACAGACGCATTTAACCAATGACTGAGTTTATATTACGTTAGGATAGTAATAGTAGCAGCGAACTTAATAGTAGTATTTGTAACTAGCAGTACGGATTTTTTCTGCAGAGCTAGTGTACGACGTGAATTTCGTAGCGTAACACCACACAAGAGTAACATTCGTCGTTGGGATAGACAGTTAAAAGAGACTGGAAGCCTATTGGAGGAAAGGCGTACTGGAAGGCCATCGACAAATGATGAAACGGTAAAAGCCATCCGAAGAGAATATTGTTTAGAGTCCAAAGAAATTAGTTCGTAAATGTGCCCGACAATTAGGACTTACGAAAACAACAGTTCATAGGGCTTTAAAGAAACGTCTTCATCTGACTCCTTATAAACTTGAATTGTTTCATATACTTTATACACAAACCGTATTAGTTTGCTGTGGATATGCTTAAAGATTCTAATTTTCCCAGCCACAAAACACAGTGCACTTTTCTTTCGATATCCATCTTCTATATTTTATTTATGACAATGAAAACTATTGCATTTGTTCGATTGTTACCGTCTTTTGTTTCCTTCAGTGCCTCAAAGTTACAGACGAAGAATTTTAAGAGTTTTATTTTCATCTGACATCAATATTATATATTCTCTTCGTTCAAAAAAAAATATATAATCCTCTAAAACCCCACCATAACTTTTGAGACAGTGTACATTCTAGGCGGACTTTTGACCACTTCAGATATCAACATACCCAGCATTATGTGCGCAACCATACCAGAGGTTAATTTCTCACACGTATGATCTAACATCTCAGGGGAAAATTTTTAAAAAGTTGAAAAAATGTCTGTTTCCAGTTCATCAATATCCTTGGGCTGCTGTGTATAGAGATTCTTCACAAAATCGCAACGGAAGAAAATGGGTAGCGCCAAGTCTGGAGAATTTGGTGGCCACGCAATTTAACCACTACTGTTGCACCAGTTGATACAAATGATTTAGAAAATCAAGAAATTCTTTTGCCTGATGCGATGATGCGCCAACCTATTGAAAATACATGTCCATATTGTTTTTCTATTGCAGCAATAGTATAAAAAAGTTAACCAATAATATGTCAAATGGCCCTGATTGAACTGTCGCCTCTGCGAAGAACGAGAGAAGGCTTTGACAGTTGACAGGTTTTGTTGGCATATGCACCTCTGTGGACAGTCATAGTAGCGCTTGCAGCAGCTTCGATTTCGATAACACGCCTACGGCCAACAGTGTGTGGCATGTTATACTTGTACGTGAACGCGTGGAAAACTAATTCTTTTTTTAGAAGGTTATTTTACGACGCTTTACCAACATCTTAAACAAATATATATTAGGCCTACAAATTAGCTAATATGTAAAGTGTAAATACACAAACATTTGCAGCCTACTGTATTTTGATATGCATTTTACAGCATTATAATGGATTATTTAGGAATATTTTAAGGGATGAGACAAAAATTTGAGTTATGTAGTTTTGTCTTCAATTATTATTACTGTGGCCACTATTTTAAAATATGAATACGCTATATTTTAAAATTTGCACAATTTCAAAATGAAATTATTTAAGCAGTTTCTTTAATTTTACTTATATGTTTTAATAAGAAAATCATTAAAACAATACCATAAAAATATTGTTTAAGTGATTATTTACCTGAAAAATGTTCATTTCTTGATTAAAAATTAGTATTTTAATATTCATAATTTCTGAAAAAATAGTTCAAATTCTTACATCATTATCATTTTATAACCTATATATGAAACAACGAGTCGAGGTCAGGATAGGAGAAGAAATGTCTGAACGAAGTGAAATAGGAAAAGGAGTACGAGAAAGAATAATAAAGTGCATAAGATTTGCTGATGATATGGCATTGTTAGCAGCAGAGGAGACGATACTAAGGGACACGTTACTGGAGCTAAATGACAGCTGTCAGCAGTATGGGATGAAGAAAAATGCAAACAAGGCGAAGACCATGGTTGTCGCAAGAAAAATAAAGAAGGTAAACTTTCGAATTCTAAATGAGGCAATAGAGCAAGTGAACAGCTTCAGATATATGGGATGTACTATAAGGAGTAACATGAGCTGCAGTCAGGAGGTCAAAAGGAGGATAGCAATGGCAAAGGAAGTTTTTAACAGAAGAAGGAGCATCTGTGCAGGCCTCTGGAAGAGACTAGTGAAATTCTTTGTGTGGATTGTGGCATTGTATGGGTCAGAAACACGGACATTACGACGAAATGAAGAGAAACGAATAGAAGGATTTGAAATGTGGATATGGAGAAGAATGGAGCGTGTGAAGTGGACGGACAGAATAAGAAATGGAGTTGTGTTGGAGAGAGTGGATGAAGAAAGAATGATGCTGAAACTGATCAGATTGTTCAGAATTCCAACCACTACCAGGAAAAGGTTAACAACACTAATTCACTTAAAGATACGATCGTTTAATTCAGCCGTGGCGAAAATGCGACTCGAGCACATTGTGACTCGCAGTGCATTTCCCTTGCTTCCTACCTACAACCCCCACTCTCTCTCTCTCACTGGAGTCAAACTCCGTTCCATTTGTATTTGTCTCTGACCTGCGAGTGGCGTATCGTCGCAATGTCTCTCTCGAAACCATGTACCTCTATAAAAACGAAAGTTTCAAGTAGGATGGGAGAATGCATTTTTTTGCTGACAATATGATGAGAATATTAAATGTATGATTTGTTCACAAGTATTACGAGGAAAACGGTTGTGTAACAAACGGCATTATAAGTTACTGATGAAACATTAAAAGGTTAAGTGTTGTTGTTGTTGTTGTTGTTATTATTATTATTATTATTATTATTATTTTATCATTATCTCTGTACGTCGATCCTTTTTCAGCAGATGTACGAATAAAGCGGTTAGATCTTCAATTTAAACTCACAGATATACAATGTGATGTTAAATGAAAGCTAGATGTAAGGACTTGACAAATGTTGAACTTTTCAAACCTTTGGCAAAAAAAATAAATATTTGAAGCTTCGTTCTTTCGCTTGCTCTGTTGAAGCCATGTTCGCTACAACTTACGTTTGTGAAAAATGATTTTCAACAATGAAAATAGTAAAAATCAAATTTACATCACGACTGATAGACAAATACCTTCGTGATCAACTACGACTGGTAGTAAGTGACATAATTCCTGATTTTGAAACTCTGTCGCAAAGACATTCTGAAGACAATTAATTTTAGGTTGTGATAATGTATCCTATGTTTTCTTGTTCATTTCTTTCTTCGTTACACGTACTAAACATTAGTTTGTAGCCTTGTACTGTATGTAATTTTATTTAAGTGCTTGATGTAAGGAAAATTAAAAACCGTTAATAAGTCAGACAGTTGCTTCACTTTCCCTTCGGTTGTCCGTCTCCCTCCATAGGTGCTATGCACGTTGCAGCTTACACAGTGGCTCGGCGCACGATGGCATTTTCGCCACGGCTGGTTTAATCGGATGTCGCAAATTCCGATCCCCTCCAAGCATTTGAGTTATAATAATTCCATTGTTCCTTTGGTACTGCTTAATGAATTCCATGAATTTCCAGATCTATTAGTTATGTGTGACGATGTGCTTTTGGAAACGATGGAAACTACGCTAGTTGTTCGATGTTGTCCAGTCACAACAATATTATAAGTTTTCCATCTTTCAGGTAGGAATCTTGCTGGCATTTCTCTTCTCCTTCTTCGAACAGATGTTTCTCTTATATTATTCTTTCTATGTATAGGGGAGAGTCGGGTAGTATCGGACATCGGGTAGTATCGGACAGTGCGTTTTTTTTTCATCTACCACCATATGATAGTACCTGAATGACATGGTTACGTTTCTCTATGCGACATTACTGAAACGTAACCATGTCAATCAGGTATTATCATCGTGTGGTAGATGAAAGAAACTCACTGTCCGATATTACCCGATGTCCGATACTACCCGACTCTCCCCTATGTAGCAGTAAATCCATCACTTCAGACACAATATTATCTATAAGACTACCAAAAACAACCTGAATATATTTTAACAGAAGAAAAGGAATTGCTATTAGTTACTGAATTTCATTTTTATACGCGGATTTTGTCGATCAATAGTCTCAATATACAATGAAACAGAACGGTAAAAATAATTGTAATAAATAATAGTGATGCATATACGTAATATTTGTACAATTTTGTCTTACGGCCTTAACTCTGCCTAAAAAAAATAAATACACATATCCTATGCATTTCACATTCCGCAAGTGGACATATGTAAAAGTGGACATGTACGAAAAATGAACATATGAAATGGACACGTATGTGGACATAGTTACATGGACATAAAAATGTGGACATAAATAGAAGTGAACAAAAATAAAAGTAGACATAAATGTGTGTGGACATATGTAATATGGACATGGTATCAATTGACGTATCGTCCTAGAAGCGAAATTGCGATTTCAACATTCTGTGAATTTTTTGTTTAAGCTGAATATTATAAACCGCATAATAATGTTTCCATGCGTCCATACGTCATTTTTCAAACTTACGATACAACATTATCGACTTATAATTCGGAGATTTATGGACACTAAACTCACAGGGAAAACAACGTCGAACTGTGATATACTTTTAAAATTAAAAAAAATAAACACATCACATATTTTCTGCTCGTTGCCTTGCAGTAAACGATACTTCGTTTATTCAGTCGTTGCTAAGTGATAATCTGCTAATCGTGAAAGCGTTAAGAAACTCCTGTTTTTTTAACCAAATGTATTTGTTTTAACATCCTATTGGAACAAAAAAAATATATTATTCTTATGAAATTTTTAGCGTTTTTATTTTATGTCTTCCCAAAGGCAAGAGACGGTCCCTAATGCTATTTAGATAATTGAGGCATTGACATGGGAAAGGTCGTAACTGACAAAAATTCGAATTTTTAGGTTTTTCATTGAAAAGGTAGTAAATGGCCATGCCAATAACACAGAGAAGGTAGTATGTCCGTATGTAATGAAACGAAGTTGGAAACGTAGTCACTAGATGTTGTAAGTAGTATGTGCACAGCTGTTGGCGCGGAGAAGGTAGTAACTCCTTTTACAACATCAGAGTGTGTCTAGACAAATATGGGCTGATAACTGTG